>NC_092633.1:19309812-19452312 GCF_039555335.1 Amphiura filiformis | reverse complement strand
AGAGCAAATGTATCAAATCTAAGGTGAAAATGATGCGGCACATTCGCATTAATAAGGTGTCAAGTTCAATGAGAATAATAGGCCATATCCCTGTGTGATCCAGTCATTGGACCCAATATTCATTGTGCTAAAAAATGGGACATACACCAAGTAAAATGAAAATAGAGAACAGAATGCCTTTGAAATTGGGCAAACTGCTCCAGGGTAGATATTTATTTATACAACAATTTTATTCTTTTCTAATCAATATCACCTGGCTCGTCCAATGAAAGGAAAATTATTTTGCGCACGCGTTTAACCGTCGCTCTCTTCCCAATACTAGTAATTTCCATTCACCCAGCTTTATCGTTCACTCGTTTGCTTCAGTACTAAGGTATGTGTTAGCGACGTGTATAAGGCCACATTTGATCGTTAGACTTTGTGGCGAGAGAAGCGTGTTACATTTTGACACTGATGGTTGTGTTTCTTTTTTGCTTCTATACCAACGGTTCCGGAATGAACGTCTTGTTCACCAGAGGCGAACAACGTTATTTTCTGTTCTTCACTTCCATCTTATACCTTCTGTTGTGTGTTTTACGATTAGCAGTTATATCATGGCGATGCTTGGATAATTATTTGAGTTAGAATTACTTTTGGTGGAAATTAATACCGAATTTGCAATAATATGTCCTGTTTACAAAGTTTGTTTTGACAACATTACAGAATTATTAATGTCGATGATGTGAACACTGGAATTTTGTTCACAATATACGACAATTTGAAAAAGCAAGTATTTTGTCTGGATTAGTGTTCTTCAACTGGAGAAAAGGTGCATAATAGATTGAAAGTGCCCAGATTGAGCGATAGCTCAGGCTGGTGTAAAATGACTACATCCCTAGATAGGGTGGCGGAAGAAGATGACGACGAAGAAGGGGGGTCTGCGGTGGAGCAATTACAAGCCTTAAGAGTATCACAAGCAAAATCGGACAACAGGGTCCGAATAAATGTTGGCGGTATCCGCCACGAAACTTACAAAACTACATTACTTAACATTCCCGATACAAGACTCGCATGGCTAGCACAGACTACATCTATGAGCAATACTGATTACGATCCTATAAACAGGGAGTTCTATTTTGATAGACATCCTCGAGTTTTTGAAGCAATTTTAAATTTTTATAGAACTGGAAAGTTACATGCACCGTGTGATGTTTGTGGGCCGCTTTTTGAAGATGAACTTCAATTTTGGGGGATTGATGAAAAACAAATTGAACCATGTTGCTGGGCTAATTATACCCAACATCGTGATGCACAAGAAACGCTGGCCAAGTTGACGGGTAACGATGACAACGACAGCATGGATAATAGTGAGGATGAGGATGATGTTGCTAGGATATTTGGTATCGAGGTGGAAGAAAGACAAAGTAGAGGATGGTATAGTAGATGGCAACCAAGGGTGTGGCTCTTGTTAGAAGACCCATACTCTTCTAGAGCCGCTACCGTAAGTATTTTACAGATAATCAAATTTTTAAAGATAATACCACTTCTGTGTGTAAAATATTTAAACGAAAATGGTATCATGTGAATCAGAACCTTTAAGCATGTATTTATATTTAAAAGGGCATTTCGTGATCCACAGCATCATCCCCCCCCCCACACTTTTCTCAAAAAAGTTGAGATTTTTATACCACTGGAAACCTCTGGCTACATAATGCTGACGTACAAAACAATTCTTACAAAATCGGAATCAACTGAAATTTTGGGAATAAGCTTTTTTTCGTATGTATCTGCTGAAAAATGTCATAAAAAGAGGATGCAAGGATCACGAAATGAGAAACGATTTATATGTTGGACGAAAGTTTAAATGAACCGTGTCTGTTTATAGCACATAATGCTTACGGAAAAGTTTTGACGGGATCACGGGAACCAGAGATGTAGTGACTTGAATGTGTAAATATTGTATGCTTAAGTCAAAAACTGTCATAGGTACATGAATATTACGAGAGGGTTGGTCAGTTACTTACAGCATTTAAATTTTCAAAATGTTTTTGTACATTGAAAAATGGATATACTCTAAAACAAAGAAACAAGCTAGTAAAAAGGGTCATCAAGAAACACAAGGTGTTGCGTAGGTGGAAAATCAAATTAAATATTGATTGTCATCATCTGCGAATTGAATTTCGAACAAGAGATAATGATGATATTTTTTGCTGAAAATTACGTCAACAATTTTAGAACGTCTTTAACAGGACGATCCCCTGCTCTTTTCGAATAGTCTGTGGCGTTCTTTAACGTCTCTCTTTGCTGTAATCGTATATTAACTTCCATCCATTTTCCTTTCATTTGATTTAATAAGGCCAACAAGCTTATTGGGAAATCAAGGGTCCTATCAGGACACGTGTGTCTTTCCACACGGAACGACCGTTTAAAAAAAAAAAACATACCCTTTATCTATGCAAATATATTAATATAACCCGGTCACGTACGATAGTGAAATGAAGCTAATGGGCAATTGTCATTCCAAACTGCCTTGGTGGTCATGTATTTCATCGTAGATATCATACCATCACACATCAAAAGTGTACTGTGATAAAACTGTTAAAACAGATCAGATTTCCTGAAACTTGACGTAGGCCTGAATTAACTTATTAACCTAAATCATATGTAGGCTAATTGTTTACTTTTATCAGCAGCTCAATACTTGCTAATGCTATGGGTTCTCATTTATCATGTTTATATACCAATGTATAATTCTTACTATCTGAAAATATTTTAAAACAAAGGTTTGATAATTATTTTCATTAGTATCCAGATTATACTAACAGTATGAGGTAATGTGAAAAGGCTGTAAAGACATCTATTCGACCTCTGAGAAATGCGATCACATTTAGTCAAGCTTATGTAACTGTCTAAATCACATTCTGTGGTCTAAATAAACAAGATAATACGCCAGAAACATAATATCAAATTGAATTGATGGGAAAGAGAATGTGATGACATTTCATTTATCGAGTTTGTTTTTTTTATCTGACACAATAAACAAGATAACGCTTTCGAGGAATTGAATATGTTCTTTACGTGCTAAAAATAATAAACAATTTCATGTCTATCATATACATCCATACAACAAAAGTTGACATTAGATGTTTAAAACATTTTTACTACATTTGTTAATTGAACAGATGCCAAGATATAAATTTCTGAAAAAAGGACACAGTTTGATCTGTACTTCATGCTTTTAAAAAACAGATATACAGCAAAACCAAACACACTATAGAAAATATGCCAAGTTGTTAAAAATTTAGGGCAGAATGGAGAAATTATTTTATATTTACCAAAATTTGTATTGTCGTGCGGTTAAATAAGTAATCGAAACATTCAGAAAGATGATAGAAAATACCATTGAAGAATTTAAAAGTCACGCCCGGAAACGACTCCAGTGACATTAACCTCAAAATTGTATCCTATACTACGACAACGGGGCACAAATTGTTTTATATTTGCAGAAATTGAGTTTCATTTAGTGGAGTGTTAAGGAAAGTTGTAATTTTACTAATTGTAATATACATTTAAAAATCTATGTAAAATAATCAGCTTACATATCACAAATTCTTAGTAATTTGAGACGAATTTTCATTTGGAACAATGGTATTGCTCGATTTAAGGTTATCGAATTATGGAATGGCGAATTGCTTCCAATGGTGCTTCCATGCTTAAGGGAGTCTGCAGATTGATGTTATGATTCAATTAAATATACGTTTTATGCGTGACTGTAATAATCTGTGAAATAAGAACGACGCGATAACATTTAGAATACAGAGTTTAGAATGCCTTCCATGTGACCCATATAATTCATCGTGAGAGATGAAGAAAAAAACTTCAACAAATGTACGTTTATTGCGTCAATTAGCCTATAATTTGCATAAGAAATAGCTAGAAATTAAATGCCACTAAGGTCTTTAGTAAACTAAATTCATTTGAAGTCAAAAGAGTAATGAGATGGTCACATTGCAAGACATATGCAGTGAATGCAAGACAAGAAAAAAAACAATAATAAAGTGCTTATCTTTGATTTTACATCACTGCTATGATTATGTAAATAGTTTTGAGAGGATTTCTCTCCTCAATTCCAGGTTAGACAATCACAAGGGTCTTATATCATTATTTCTATTTCATTTTATTGGCCCTTATTTCTAAATCTTTATTTACCATATGGATGAACAGATGATTTGTATACATCACACATCTGCAAGTAAATTGAATTGAATTTGAACTTGATGAACAATTGCCACTTTGGCCTTTTGAAATCTGACAAGCGGATCAATAGCAAAGGACAACATGATAGTAAACGAAGGATCAAATAGCAGACGGGGTTGTGATAATAGTATACATGATGAGTACATTGAAAGTTTAGCACATGTGTTGTCATGAGTGTCCGACCTGCTTAACTTATGAGGTCATCAGCCACGCAGAAAAAACTTGACTCAATACTTTGTAATAAAGTACAGAAATCCTTAATGATAATGTCAAATAGTTACCTAATATGTGTAAAAATTATACTCAAATCATTTCAATATTACACAAATTAATTGTTAATCATATTCTTAAATTATACATTGAGTTATATTGAGTTATAACCTTTTATACATAACAAACAAACAAACAAACAAACAAAACAAATGAAGGTATTCGTGAGAGCTAGTGTTGGGCGCACGGGGGAGGGGGTATGCGTACGTGTTCGCCAAATGAATGTCGGGGTGCGTTTATGTTGGTTTGGTACGAGTGTTATTTTTGTGAGGCGATCCTGAGACAGGAAAGTCTACATTACTGTTAAAGTTGCTTTGGAACACGCACATCTAATGTGCTGTGACATTTGGTCCAGGAAGCTGTTCCATGGGATTTTGCTGTTATGTCAGTTGGGAAACTGCTTGGTTACTGACATGCATGTTTTTAGACTAGAGTATTGAATTAATCTCGTGTGTCATTTTGGTTCATTTGTATGGACAGGATTTTAAGATTTGACCTTGTGAACAATTATAAGTTTCTTTTTGAGCCCAGTTTACTTTGTATAATGTTTACTTGTAATTTTTTTAATTATTGACAAATATGACAAAAAGGATTAATGATATCCGTTTGAATAGAAGAATTATTGAAGCTATATAGTAGACGCTCATTCTTAATCAAAGTGTTAAGATGTGGAATTCACGTGGTCTTGAATTGAAATCACCTCTTCCGATTAGGACCGCAACTTTACAAAACAATATACAAACCTCATTTTTATGATTCTTGAATATATTATAAGTCTTGAATGTTTTGCAGGTTGTGACTACATTTATTTTTGATAAAACAAAATTGTTTGTCTTTGTGCAATCAGTCTTCGTATTGAATTATTTTCTTTCTTGATATTTGATAAATGGTTCAGTTTGATATTTTGTGCAATCAGTATGTTTGATGTAAATTAATTAGCTATGCTGGTTCATTTGTTTTTAGTGTTTTACCATTCAGGTAGTTATAATGCTTTATTTGGGTTTCCCACTTTTGGTTCTTGATGTATTAATGTATGTAGTGTATTTGTAGTATTTTAAACAAATTAAGTATAAGTATTGTATTTGACTAAATTTTACCACTTTCTTATATTGTGTATTTGAATGTACGTAGTATTTTTTAAACCTTTTTGAATAATTTTGTTGATGTTGATGTTGTATTGTTACCCTGGGCCACAAGGAAGAACAGGTGCCACAAGGAAGAACAGGTGATTAATTTTCACCTGATTGAATTGCCCAGATTAAAGAAGGAATAAAACAAACAAACAAACAAACAAACCCCTTTATTGCACAATTATTGAGTAGTAACAATGCATTATTCGATATTGTTACCTTGCACATCCACATTGCACACTTTTTGAAAATGATACCAAGGTAGAATGAAAAGACTGGAATATTATTGCACATTGACTGACGAACATGACGAAACGCAAGGAAATAATAATCTATGTTATATAATACCATCAAAACAACATTATAATGACACCAAAACAAACTATTAGTCTTTTTTTCATACATATATGACTCATGTGCTTAATTAAGTAATATACAATGAATATTTTAACATGTTTAAGACAATGGAATTCATGATGCATTCTCCTATATTTATATCCCAATGTACGTCACAACATTGTCATATAGTGAATAATGCATTGTTAGTACTCAATAATAATAAATAAATTTATCAAGAAATTGTAAATGGTGTTTGAAAATCATGGAACATGTGCTCTAATTTGCATATTCTGTTAATCAAAACTTAAACGTGAAAAAACCCGAAGATGTAAATATCTGAAAAAGATAGTTTAGATATGTCGAGTAGAGAATGGGATGATGATGCGTGGAAACCATGGCAACAAATGTGGAAAACAAAAAGGTGCGAATGACTCAAAATTTGAAAAACATTAAAACAATAGAGCATTGTCTGTTTCAAATGACATGGAAATAATTAGGAGTCGTTATTGAAATATTGTTTATATGATGTGGCATAGAACTTTTGCCGGTTCATTTATTTGATATGAGTTAATTGACTTGGGACAAGCAGCAATGCGGTATTATTGACGGGAGGCTCGGCAGGAGCTCATTTCTTCCGATTCATTTGAGCCGTTTATATCTCTAGCACGTGCAGATATGCGTGGACGTATTAAAAGACGTGGTGTAAGGCATGATTCTGAAACAAGAGGGAAAGAGCGAAACTTCACTTGAAAATAACAGCTATGCTGATAGCGATCCACGAACATTACGGTACTTTGAATGGTTACTGTTTCTTGTCGGCTTCTGAACTGTAAAACACGTCTGAAATCATCATAAAAATGACTTATTTTAAAATGGAATGAACAGATTTGAATACCTTCTTGTACTCTATCAGCTTATAATCACCAAAATTGATCTTATAAAGTTACAACTGAGCATAACACCCCGGGCATAATACTTATGATATTATTACACCTAAAACATTCATATATTATTTCAAATATTCAACTTTTGACTTTAACGTGGTCGATACAATCTTCTAATTGAGCGGATTAAGCTTCAACATAATCAGTGTGATCGTGCTTTATATTCCTTAATGTAATGAAAAGCCTGGAGTGGTTTGTATGATTAACGACCGTGTACATGATGTGGTTAAGTTTAAACACTTCATGAATAATGTGAAAGGGTATATCCCCTGGGATATGATGAATCTGAAATGCTTAGTCCAGGAATGAAGCGCTTCATTATAATAATTATATACCAATCAGCACTCTCAATTATTGAAATAAACAAAACTATAAAATAACAACATATTTCAAGGACATCATGTTTGATAACACTGATCAAAACGCTTAGTCCTCCTGCATACCAAAATACACACTAATGTAAACTTTCCTGACTCTGAACCTCCCTACAAAATGATCTTTAATAATGCCCCGAGTGTATGCTTCACTAATTGATGTTTGTGATGTAATGGGTTATCACAGGCAGCCATTTGTCGATGTGTATTAATTTAACATTATGTACATCGGCAAACACACCCACAACCCCAACACACACCCATATACACCCGCGCCCGGTGGCGCGGCGTAGGAGGGGAACAAAGCTGCCATCTCCCTGTGAGAAGTCTTGCCTCCCCGTGGAATGCTGGCCGCCCTGATATTTAAGATTATTATGCATGTTTGTGTTTTTAGCCCATTTTTACAATTTTCGTCAAATTTTGTCAACCCCCCCCCATTGAAAGTTGCCTTTCCTCCTTCCCCTCTTTGCCCTCCCTCTGAAAAAGTCCTGGCTATGTTACAGCTCGCGCACCCCACACTACCAAACCCCATGCAAAATGCATACTTTGAAAACACTAAACGCATACGCATCCACTACCACCATGACCACATCAAACCACACAGTAATGTCAACTTTCCTGACTCTGAACCTCCCTGCAATACATAATCTTCAATTATGTACTGTGCTTAGTGCTCATTAATTAATATTTGTGATGGGTTATCACAAGAAGCCATTTGTATGCGTACATCAATATAATTATGCTCATCAACAAACACACCTCAATCCACCCACCCACCGCTAGACCCACGAACACATATTAAGGTAGACTTTCCTGAAATTGGCCCTCCTTGCACAAAATTAATACAAATGTCTAATATAGTTTCTTATTGTATCTAAATTTGATGGAAATTTTAGCAGGAAAACGCACCCCATACGAATGGGGTGCGTTTAAATCTGGGGTGTGTTTGTTGATGAGCATAATTATATTGATGTACGCATACAAATGGCTTCTTGTGATAACCCATCACAAATATTAATTAATTCTATGTTTTTCATTGTAATATTTTCATGTAACCTTGGGTGCCATCAGCCACACGCTCAGCGTTCTTGATGGCATCCACATCTCATATAATTTATAATGCATTTGATTATCTGTATTTAATAATAATTTGTATATATGTGAGAAGAAACCAAATAAACTTGAATTGAATTGAATTGAATTGAATTGAATTGGGGTAAATTAATAGCCCGCGTAAATAAAATAAACAACCAAAAACCCAGATCCCATTTTAACACCACTAGGTTATTTGTGAAAAGGTCCGCAGGATTACATAGTTTATATAACATACGATACATTCTTGTTAATTCAATTTTTCAAGACTTGTATTTTAAAATATGTATATTGTGTCAAAATATTGAACCTTTTGACATACCAATGGCAATTCAAGCCTACGCCGCTTAGTAGTACGAAAAAGAGATTTAAATCTATCTAGGTCAGGATTTGGTTGCCCTTTGTCTCACGCTATGTAATAGACTTATCATGGTAAGCTTGGATAACATCTTTATAAAACAAGAAGCCGAAACCTTTAGATGAAATCGTGGAACCAATCAGCTAATGTAACTATGTTTTCATTATGTGAACCAGGCTAGGCAAGGTGACAAAACTACGCATATACCTCAAGCATAAATTCCCCTTGTCTGTTAATTGGTTAGTTTAGTCTTTGTAAAAATATGATATCATGTTGTCATAAAACCGACTCGATTTGAAACAAGTTCCACCGTTTTGTATTCTTGCCATCATAAATCTCACCGTATTAGTATTTTGGGTTAATTAGTGCAGGGATATGAGATTAGTGGGACTGTTATTATGGCCCAGATAAAGACTTCTAGGAACGAAGACGTACCAGAGCGTGATATAGCGTTTATCCAAAAATCCAGCGATCCAATAAAGCATAAGCCCTTTGCCAACTATTACCTCCATAATACTCATAATCTAATTGGCCGCATAATTAGTTTCTGCAGAAGTGTTTCAAGATTTTAATCACCATGTAACCAATCTTGTTTTAAAAGATACTGATCCAAATTATTGACTTGTTTAAAACTTATTAAATGTAATCTTTGTATTTGATATTCTTACAAATTCCTCAATTATTGGAATTAAGGCGATTTAAAGTGATAATATTTACACCCACGAACACAGCACACACCCTACACATTACATGAACACATAGCAATAACCAAAAACAACAACGACAATCAGTGAGTTCATGTTCAAAATATAACTTAGACTATGCCATAGTCAATTTTTGATAAATAAGAATACCGTATGTATCGAACTGTAATTTCTTCAAGTTTATGTTGAGACAAAATGTACAATTCATTTCTACATTTGCCTATTTTCTATCCTGCTTGGTAGGCTGTATTATTTTAGCACCAAGTTACTTACATCCGTGTGGTAATGAGGTTAAGTGGCGATATCTGGTGTTGCAGCAAACATATGTATTGATACAGCTGTACTACTTACATGCATACTCTTACCATGTTGACTTTATGGTCGATATGTTCGCAACACAACCATGCAAGTTGAGACCTATTTTCATCGTTGTACTCTTAATAATAATAATTTCTACCTAGGAATGGGGGTATGTATATTGTTGCAAGGCAGTCCAGTGTCAGGAAAGTCTACATTATGTACGTGTTTGTTTGTTGATCTGTATAGTGGCCCACACTGTGGGTGCCTTATCGCTAATGCCATGTGGAGCCAATTCTGGGTTTTGGAACAGCCTTTACCTTACGGAGATTTTTTTTCTTGTAGAGACTCAAAACAATGCTCCATGAGGAAAAATGCACCACAGGGCATTAGTTTAGACATTGATGTAAATTGATTTCAACAATCAAGGGCGTGTTATAGCAAGAGCTTCGGGCCCATGCACAAGGAGCAGTGTGTGCCCCTTTTAACATCTCCTTTATCAGCACTAATGCCCAACCCACATAGTCCTTGAGGCCCCTGAACCCGAATACAATATATACAAGGAAGTAAATGGTAATTCAGGAAAGAAAAAATAGATTTGTGAGTCAAAGAGTGGTTTCCTTTCACATAATTCATATATAAAAAGAAAACACAAGGGGTATGTATATTGTTGCAAGGCAGTCCAGCGTCAGGAAAATCTACATTATGTGTGTGTTTGTTTGTTGATCTGTATAGTGGCCCACACTGTGTGTGCCTTATCGCTAATACCCTGTGGAGCCAATTCTGGGTTTTGGAACAGCCTTTACCTTACGGATATTTTTTTTCTTGTGGAGATACAATGCTCCATAAGGTAAAATGCACAACAGGGCATTAGACATTATTACAAATTGATTGCAACAAATGCCAACAATAAAGGTCTCTAGGAATTCTACCCAGTGAAGCGTTTGGTGATTTTATGATGCGTGGTCCTGTTAGTTATTCCACAGTGGAGCCACTTATGGGTTCAGGAATAACCAACCTTATGGAGATATTTCAAATGCTCCATAAGGAAAAAACTTGGACATTTTCAAAAGTGTGTAATTTCCATAAGATAAGGAAGGGAGTCCGCCCTATAAATATAAACTTACCACGCTTATCAGCTTATAGCTGCACCTCTACAAGATTATAAAAATAAACTTTATAAGTAGTTCCAAAGTCAGGAAAGTCTACGTTATATATGTAACCTTTTTGGGGACACCTGGATATAATACATTTTTAAAGTCATGCAATTGTTTTGTTGTTGTTTTTGTAGTGAGTTTATGCCATAAGTGTTCTTTGTTTTAGTACTCCTAAACAATACTTTTCAAATAATTTCACACACTTTCGGCAATTCTTTTCTATTCTCTTTACAGGTTTTGGCTTTTGCGTCGTTATTTTTCGTGTTGATATCAGTGATGTCATTTTGTATGGAGACTATTGAGACGTTTCGTGAAGATATTACTGAAAGACCTGTCCTCTGGTTATTCGTCTTGGAAGGAATCAGTGTACTATGGTTCACCCTGGAACTCATCGTCAGATATATCTTCTGCCCATCAAGGAAGAAATTTTTCTTAACTGTTGAAAATATCGTGGACATAGTTGCATGTGTGCCGTTCTATGTTGACTTCATCTTCAGAATGGCTGACCTGCACTCGTCTGGTGGTTGGGAAGACTTCTTAAGCTTCCTCAGAATTGCCAGATTATTTCGCGTTTTCAAATTAGCAAGACATTTAAGTGGATTGCAGATTTTAGTGCATACGTTAAGAGCAAGTGCTAATGAATTGCTTCTACTTATTGTTTTCGTTGGACTTGGAGTACTTATATCATCCAGTTTAGTTTATTACGCCGAAAAATGGATTGCTTCGGAAGAGGCTAAAAACGATTTTGAAAGCATTCCTGTTGGATTCTGGTGGGCTGTGGTTACCATGACAACGGTAGGATATGGAGATAAAGTGCCTCGTACATGGCTTGGATGTATCGTAGGAGCTATGACGTCAGTGATAGGTGTGCTAACTCTCGCCCTTCCCGTCCCTGTAATTGTCAATAACTTTGCCTTATACTACACTCATGCTCAAGCTAATAAGAAATTACCAAAGAAAAGAAGGCGGGTGTTGGTTGGAGCAGCCGATGCGTTGAAGGCACAGGGTGGAGCGAACATATCGTCCAGTATTAGTGGTTATTCAACACAAAGTACTAATGAATATGACAATAATAGTATCAGAAGTGATGACAGTGGCATCAAAACAGGTTAGTAATTTGGCATTGACCGATAACATGTGTCTTGCATGCACTGAAACCACATACAGCAAAGATGGTCTCAAGAGACTTCTTTCGGGTTAACTCCTCTCAACTAAGGGATGAAATGAAAACTCGACCAGAGGTTGATGGACGGTTACCGGCGGTTGAACCGCGTTCCGTTGTTTAGAGCAATGGAAACGACTCCAACCGGACGGATCCGCCCGGAACCGGCAGTTGCCCCCGGTCGAGCTTTTATTTCATCCCTAAGACTGTCTAGAACGCTTTGTTGCTGACGTTGCATAAAGTTCATCCCATATAGGCCTAGTAGTTATGACCCACAGTGGTCATGACCAGTCCTATTTGCGGTGTTTCCTATATAGATAACAAACCATCCTAGATGGTGATAGCTACTTCTTATTTGACTTGTTATTATAGGCTTATGACGAGCAATTTGAGACCATTTTCGTTAAAATTATGTTTCTGAGACCTTTTTGTACCGTATTTGGCATCCCGTAGGCCCCTTTTGCATTTCAAACTATATATTAAATTTAAAATCAAAACAAAAGGTACTATATATTAAGATATTCTGAATACTAGTAGCAATAAACACGCATTCCAAGTAAAACGGCATTGTCTGAGGGAAGCCTTTTGATTTTCTAACCATCGTGCTTTTGAGACCTAGTATAGCGATCAGTCTCATTTATAATATGTATTCCAAGTGCATGAAACATAATTTTCGGAAGGAAACCTTTCAATTTTCTAGAAATGTATGTTTTAAGACATCTCAAAAATACCTACATTTTGGTATTACAGTAATAGAGTAAAATGGGGTGCACCAAATGGCTTCAATTGGGTCTTCGTTTTAAAAATTATCCCACTTCTGACCCTCAGACCCCCCCCCTTCTATACGTCGTACAATAACCACATAAGGGTAAAAATGGCGCACCAAATAGCTTAAATTGGGGCTTCATTTAAAACAATACACCTTCGTCACACAGGCAATGACATGACTAATAATGATAATTGTGTCCCCCCTTTCAAAAACGGATTTACGCTCTTACCCTTTTAACTATATTTTCAGCATATTGGAGCTATTTAAATGTAATGTGAATTGTTGCAATTTGGCACTAACACTTAGGATGTGCTTATAGGCCAACAAGACAAACAAATTATTTTATTAAGAAATTGGGAAATTTAGAGGTTTACCTCTAGTACTATTTTTTTTCAATCATCAAAATCGTAGTAAAAGTAATTACAAACACATGGACGTATCCAACAATGGATTGAATTCTTTTGTATATTATCAATGAAATGGAATCTCTCCGTGATAAATGGGTCATCAATACGTACATGGCAGAAGACAAGCTTTGCAAATAGTGTAATGTGGCATATGGCAATTTGTCATCAGAACATCCAACTAAACAACATTAATAACTAATAATGTTCACAATGTAAACGAAAAACCTCGTACTGGATTCATTTGATTAAAATAATTATGTAATTAAAATGTTTTGAGTGAATATTGAAAGAGGACAGAAAAAAATACTACTAACTTTCAATTTTCAATGTGTGACGTTTGGTCATAAAAGGTCACTAAAAAGTCAAGTCCGTCACAACATGAAACGACTTCTTTTGATAAGATAGCTGATAGGAAGAAACATGACACGTTGGTATTGTAAGGTATTTACCTTTGTCTCATCTGGAAAAGGGGGCAGATTACCCATGATAATTTTAAAGACCTCGCTACAGTCGGTTCCGATCAGGGTAACTTCCGATTTTCGGCTACACTGACTTGCCCGTCCTGTAAAAATGCCCATCCTGTAAAAAAATACCCGTCCGCTAATCAAGGTTTGTTGAATTTTCCATTCATGTGCTGAAAGTCTATAGTTTAAACAATTTTTTGGAAATAATTTGTGTCTGTATAACTTCAAAGCTGAATCATCTTCCTGAATGCACGCGCTGCCGACTTTTTACGTGAGATGTCATCGGACACATGGGGATCCTTTTGCCGGTCTAGTTGTCTCAGACCAACGAAAACCTGATTGATTTAAAACTATTTTAAATTCGGTAATCCCGTGTAACTGTTTTAACCTACCAAAATCAGGTCGAATGAATGCAAAGACATTTTCATTTAGATGTCTTCAAAGAGAACTAGATAATCGTGTTGAGTGCAAAATGGTATAGTCTAACCGATCAACTCATCCTACGTATGTCGTTATCTCCAAGGACTTACTGACCGCGTCATTGCATGCCGGTATTTCAATCCTAAACACGTCTAATAATTATGAGAACAAAAAATGTTTGCTTGAAGTCCTCATAGAATGATAAATAGTTAACCCATTTTAGACATATTTTTCCTGACAAAATCCACACAAAACATATTTTACCTCTAAAATTTCACAGGGTCCATGAGCCAAAAATCTCCATTTTGACGGAGAAAATGTAGGGATCATGAGGTTGTTGATTGGACCATCTAATATTGTCAACCTTCTTGCAATATATTCAATACATTAATTTTCCAATATCGAGTCCTAAATTAAATAAATTGTCTTTAATTTCAATCGGCTTTAACTTATTGTTTGGCATTTTCACAAGGAGCTATTGATATTGATTAATTTGTTTCCTATTAATGAACCATGCTCCAGGAAAAACCCAACAGAAAAAGAAACGTAGGCTATTCAACGACAACACAAGAGAACACAAGCCGGAAAACCGGCAGCTGTTACAGGTACTGGGAGCAGTTGTCATGGCAATCGAAACAAGTCAGGTGGATGGATACCTATTAACAAACACACAAACTGGAGATCCAATAGATTAACCAACAATATGACATTCAAATTTTCTTTAAAAAATCTAAAATTTGTTTAAAAAAATGATTGATGGTGAGTGTACTGGACGTGGGCCGGCCGGGTGACTTAGTATGGTAAAGGTAAAATACCAGTAACCGCAGTTGGTGAATTCATGTATGCAAAATTAAAAAAACATATTCTGGTGTAATTTAAACATCTGCGTCACTTAACACTATATGCATGTTTAAACATGTCAGAAGAAAAAATGGATTCAGTGTTACAGTGTCCTTCAAACTGCATGTGTTAAGGGGGTACTACACCCCTTTGGTAAATTTGTGACTATTTTTGCATTTTTCTCAAAAAATGATAACACGCTGGTTACAAAAGTTATGTATATTATTGGGGCAAGGAATCGAATTACTACACTGAAATTTCAGTGACCCAAGACAAGCGGTTCAGTATAATATATTAGGAAATGATCATAAATAACGAACCGCTTGTCTTGGGTCACTGAAATTCCAGTGTAATAACTGGATTCCTTGCCCCTATAATATACATAACTTTTGTTACCACTGTGTTATTAGTTTTTGAGAAAAATGCAAAAATGGGCACAAATTTATCGACGAGTGTAGTACCCCCTTAAGCCACTGATACTGTGTCAGATAATGCTGCTTTATGATTTCAATTGAGTTTTATATATTGCGTCTGCATTTACAATCAGATACGTAATCACATTATAAACATCAGACCTCATTAATGTTGGTATTTGTTCCAATATATAAACCATGGTAACGAGACAAGATCATATCAAGATCATCGATCAAACAATAAATGTGTAAATCTAACAGTAAGCCTGCCATTTATGAATCAATCAAATGTAAAAAGTACCAACTACACACAAACGTCATCACATAATAATAAATCAGGATGTGTCTATATTGACAAAAAATATGGATAATGCAATAGTTTATGTGACTGGTATTGAAAAAATAAAAACAATTTAAGCATGTTTTCTTTGTTGTTTGATTATGATATGATATGATATGATATGATATGATATGATATGATATGATATGATATGATATGATATGATATGATATTGATATTATATGATATGATATGATATGATATGATATGATACGATATGATATTGATATGATATGATTTTATTAACCTGATTTGTTGTTTGATTATGATATGATATGATATGATATGATATGATATGATATTGATATGATATGATATGATACGATACGATATGATATGATATTGATACGATATTGCAATAGTTTATGTGACTGGTATTGAAAAAATAAAAACAATTTAAGCATGTTTTCTTTGTTGTTTGATTATGATATGATATGATATGATATGATATGATATGATATGATATGATATGATATGATATGATATGATATGATATTGATATGATATGATATGATATGATACGATACGATATGATATGATATTGATACGATATGATATTGATATTGTGATGTGCCCTGAGTAATTTAATTTGATTTAATTATTTAACTTTGTTTACAAGCTGAAAGTATGTCATGAGATGGGAAACCCCCTTGTACGTGCAAGATAATGGTGTGGAAAGTCATTTTTGGAATTCCCCCAAATTATTGTAAACAAAGTCAGATCTATGTTTGGAACTTGGAAAGCCCCTGTTCATTATTGCACCATCAGGAAAACCCCCCAGGAAGTGATGTAATGTGAATGTGTATAATTAATCTTGGGAAATCCCAAGATTGCAGCAATGTTGTGAAAATGTGATTGAAGTAATGGTTTATTAATAGATGATGGGTTTTTGCATGAGTACTGATATAAAAAGCTGGAGGTTGTTGTTGGGACTTTACAGAATGCCGTGGGAGATTGAGAAACTCCACATGTGTGTGATGGTAAAAAAAAAAAAAAAAAGAAGTGCATTTTAACCAGTTTATATAGCCAATAATTGAGCTAATTTTAATACAGCAACGAAGAAGACAGCGAGCACACAAAAGTGCTCTTCCTCATCAAAGGATTAAAAGTTCTTCTGTCAAATTGCTGGAGTTTGCTGGGTTTGTGAAGGCCACGCATCTTTCAAAAAACAGCGGAGCTGTGTTAAAGAAACCTGTTCCCTGGAGAAAGAGAGAATGGTGAAAGAAGCACCATTTTTTGAAGAAAGCAGCGCAAGGAGATATTTGAGAAGAAAGCAGCGCAAGGAGATATATTTGTGGAGATAACAGCGCAAAGGAGATTGGAGAAAGCATCATCATTTTCGTATGAGGATTTTATACGCAAGGATTTATAAGCGCAAGTGTACACTGGACTTCGCAGGACAAGCGAATAAGGATATATTACATCAGTCGTCCAGAACATTGCAAGAACTCTAGGATCACCAACAAGAAGACAGCTGGTTAAGTAGTCATAGAGTAAAACTGGCATTGTGTGATTTTATTGTATATGCGATATTGTTATTATATGTACCAATCATACTCTGTTCTCAATTAAAGACTTAGATTTTGTTAGCTTAAATAAACAGTGTATTTGTGTTGTGCATTCGTGTGAGTTCGAGTAAAAGGTGATTTTGGCCTTGAGTCAAGTAAGACTCGTAACAAAAATTGGGGGCTCGCGTCCGGGAAAATACACTGTAAAAAAAGTTAACATTCATTTACTGAGTCTTGAAAGTGAAAGTACAGTATGACAGAGTTCAAAGCAGAAGAGTTTCTTGAAACTATAAATTGGGAGAAGTTTGATGAGTTGAAGAAGCCTGATTTATTGGCATTTGCCCAACATTATGACTTGAAAGTAAAGCAAGCTACAAGAAAGCAAATAATCAAAAATGCCTTGATAGATGTTTTGGTCGGGGAAGATATTTTGATGAATCCTATTTGGAAGAGAAACTTGAAGTAGAAATTGGTGGGGACTCAGCATTTAAGTTGAAAGAGTTGGAAATTCAATTAGAATTGAGGAAAATGGAAATGGACCAAAAGAAAATGGAAATGGATCAAAAAGAAAAACTGGAAATTATCAAGTTAGAGAATGAAAAACAAGAAAGACAAGAACGGCTAGACATTGAAAAACAAAAACTAGCAATGGAAGAAAAAGCACGCCAAGAAAAGATGGCGCTTGAGCACCACAAATTAGAAATGGAAGAAAAGGAAAAACTAGCAAAAATTCAAATGGAAGCACATTTGAAAGAAAAAGAAATTGAGTTTGAACAAGAGAAGTTGGCTAAGCTAGGTGACAAATACTCATCAAGTTTCTCCTCAAAGTCAAAGTCAGGCTTTGATGTTACAAAGTATGTAAAGCTTGTGCCTAAATTCAAAGAGAAAGAAGTTGACGAGTACTTTCAACATTTTGAAAAGGTAGCTACAAATTTGAAATGGCCTCCAGAGCATTGGACCCTACTGTTACAAAGTAGTTTTGTGGGGAAGGCCAGGGAAATTTACTCAGCTCTACCAATAGAGAAGTGTAATGATTATGAAGAAGTCAAACAGGCAGTTCTCAAGGCATATGAACTGGTGCCTGAAGCATACAGACAAAAGTTCAGAGATTCAAGAAAGCAAGCAGATCAAACCCATGTAGAATTTGCTAGAGTAAAAGAACAAATGTTTGACAGGTGGCTTGGGTCAAAAGAAGTCAAAGATGATTTCGGCCAACTTAAGCAATTAGTTCTTATAGAAGAGTTCAAGAAATGTGTCCACGTTGACATTAAAACCCATTTGGATGAAAGCGCTAGCAAAATTAAGACGCTAAACGAAGCAGCGACAATGGCGGACGACTATGGTTTAACTCACAAATTGAATGGGAGTAGATTTAGTCATAACAGAAGTTATTCAAACAGGTTCAGCCATAATCAACCTAGAACAAATCAGGGTGGTAAACAAGAAGTGAAACCTCAGTCTAATTCACAGCATAGTGCTGGTGGTAGAGGGACCCCAGGGAGTTCAGGTAACAGAGCAAAATTTGGGACTGAATTTAAAGCCAAAGTAACTTGTACTCATTGTAAGAGACCAGGGCATACGATGACCCAGTGTTATTTCTTAAAAGGCAGACAAGACGCACAAAAACAGCAGCAAACTGCTAGTAATACTGTAGGATGTGCAGTGTCACTTGTGTCAAAGAAACAAGTCAGTCAAATCAAGAAACAAGAATTCCCACAAAAGGGAGGTGAGACAGACAAGGTGTGTGAAGAATTTGAACCATTTGTGTTGGAGGGAGTAGTATCACTTGGTGAGAATGGTAGTCCAAAGCCCATTAAGATTGTGCGAGATACGTGTTGTGCACGGTCTATGATTCTGGAAGGAACTTTGCCCTTTAATGAGGCTAGTTCAGCAGGTAATGCGTTGATCCAGGGTATTGGGATGGAAATAATTAGTGTACCTCTCCACAAAATTAACTTGACATCTGACTTGGTTTCTGGTCCTGTAACCATAGGAGTTAGACATGAATTGCCAGTCAAGGGAGTGTCCATGTTGCTAGGAAATGATCTGGCAGGGGGAAGGTTTTTCCTGACCCAATAGTCACAGATAAGCCCTGTATACAGGATGATAATAGTGAGGAAGAGGAGATATTTCCTGCATGTGCAGTGACACGGGCAATGAGTAAGAGAGCCTCATTAGAAACAATTGAGGACAACCAAATTGATGACTTAGGCTACAATTTGGAAGACACATTTGTGTCACAGTTGAATGAGAAAGAAGATAAACTTCCTTCTCCTGGGGATAAAAATACCCCTACAAATGACACAGCCTCTGAGCATGAACAAATTGAGGAAACCATGAGAGACCCATTAAGTCATGACAAGCTGATTCTGGAGCAACAAAATGACCCAGAACTCAAAGAGATCAATCAAAGGGCATTGACCCTAGAAGAAGCAGAACAAAATTCTGTTTGTTTTTACAAACAAGATGGAGTGCTAATGAGAAAATGGCGCCCACCTGATGTGCCTGCCGATGAAGAGTGGAAGGTAGTGCACCAAATTGTGGTACCAAAACTCTACCACACTGAAGTTATTAACATAGCACATGATAGTCCCATGGCAGGGCATTTGGGTGTTAAGAAAACTCATGAAAGAATTCTGAGACATTTCTGGTGGCCCACTCTCAGAAAAGATGTTTCTGAATATTGCAAAACATGTCACATATGCCAAGTAGTAGGGAAGCCAAATCAGAAAATACCTCCTGCTCCATTAAAGCCAATTCCAGCCTTTGATGAACCATTTAGTAGGGTTATTATTGATTGTGTAGGCCCCCTACCAAAGACTAAGTCAGGTAATCAATACCTTCTGACAATTATGTGCGCGTCAACACGCTTTCCTGAAGCCATACCCTTGAGAAATATTAAAGCAGTGACAATAGTGAAAGCTTTAACCAAGTTCTTCACATTTGTGGGGCTCCCCAAGTCCATACAGTCAGACCAAGGATCAAACTTTACTTCTGGAGTATTTCAGCAGGTCATGTATCAATTAGGTATAGAACAGTATACCTCAAGTGCTTACCATCCAGAATCACAAGGTGCACTAGAAAGGTTCCACCAAACATTGAAGAACATGATCAGGACATATTGTTTGGAATTTCAGAGGGACTGGGATGAGGGAGTACACTTGTTGTTGTTTGCTGCTAGGGAAGCTGTTCAGGAAACTTTAGGATTTAGTCCTTTTGAGTTAGTGTTTGGACACACAGTGCGCGGGCCCTTAAAGTTGTTGAAAGAAAAGTGGCTCAATGAGAAATCAGATATCAATTTATTGGATTATGTCTCCAATTTTAAGCATAGGCTTAACAGAGTAACTGATATCGCCAAAGAGAACTTGAAACAGGGTCAGGCCAAAATGAAACAATGGTATGATAAACATGCCAAAGAGAGAGTGTTCAAACCAGGTGACAAAGTTCTAGTACTGTTTCCAATTCCAGGACACCCATTGCAAGCCAGATATCATGGCCCATGTGAGGTAGAGTCAAAAGTGGGTGAAGTAGATTATATTATCAAGACTCCTGGTAGACGCAAGAGCAGGCAGTTATGCCACATAAATATGCTCAAAGAGTATGTTGAAAGAAGTGACAGTGGCATTCCAAAACCTGTGTGTACAGTAAAACATGCTGATAATGTAGACAAACATGCCGATGTAGACAAAATCGCCAATGTAGACAAGAGTAAAGATGACAATTCTGATGTCACATTTGACCAGGATAAAGAGCTGGAGCACAAAGAGTATAATGTAAAATTGAACAATTCTGATGTGCTCACTAATTTGGACTCAAAGTTAGGTCATCTTTCTCAAGATCAACAAAGTCAAATTGCAAATTTGATTCACAAATTTGACAATATATTTCCTGATACGCCAATTAGTAGAACAAATGCTGCATTTCATGATGTAGATGTTGGTGATACAAAACCAATCAAGCAGCATCCTTATAGAGTCAATCCATTGAAAATGGAACATCTCAAAAATGAGATTAATTATATGCTAGACAATGATATCATAGAACCAAGTAGTAGTGAGTGGAGTTCACCATGTATTCTTGTTCCCAAGCCTGATGGTTCATACCGATTGGTCGCAGACATGAGAGCTGCAAATGTTCATTCAAAGACAGACTCGTACCCAATTCCAAGAATTGATGATTGCATAGACAAAATTGGGAATGCAAAATTTGTTAGCAAATTTGATCTTTTGAAAGGGTACTGGCAGGTTCCGCTCACAGACCATGCCAAAGAGATTTCTGCTTTTTGTACACCATTTGGTCTTTACCAATACAAAGTTATGCCATTTGGGTTGAAAAATGCACCCGCAACCTTTCAGAGAATGGTAAATCAAATTGTGGCAGACATAGAGGGATGTGAAGCGTATGTAGATGATTTGATTGTTTACAGTCAAACTTGGGAACAACACATGGAACAACTCCATCAATTGTTTAAGAAGCTGTCTGAAGTACAATTGACAGTCAATCTGGTAAAAAGTGAGTTTTGCCATGCCACAGTCACATACTTAGGATATGTTGTAGGTCAAGGTCAGGTGAAACCTATTAAAGCCAAAGTTGAAGCAATTGAGCAATACCCCACACCTGTAAACAAGAAGGCACTCATGAGATTTCTAGGAATGGTTGGCTATTATAGAAAGTTCTGTCCAAACTTTTCAGAGATAGCAAGTCCTTTGACTGATTTGTTGAAGAAAGATGCAAAATTCATTTGGTCAGAACAGTGTGAAAATGCTTTTCACAAAGTCAAATCAATACTCATGAGTTCACCAGTACTTACTGCACCTGATTTTCAGAAGCAGTTCAAGTTGACTGTTGATGCCAGTGACATAGGCTGTGGAGGTGTTGTGATGCAAGAGGGTGAAGATCAAATAGATCACCCCATTTGTTACTTTTCAAGGAAATTCAACAAGCACCAGAGAAATTACTCCACAATTGAGAAGGAGTGTCTAGCATTGCTATTAGCATTGCTACATTTTGATGTGTATTTGGGTACCACAGTATACCCTGTGCTTGTTTTCACAGATCACAATCCCCTCACCTTCATCAACAGGATGAAGAACAAAAACCAAAGACTGGTGAGGTGGAGTTTGACCTTGCAAGAGTACAATCTGGACATCAAACATATTAAGGGAAAAGACAATGTAATGGCTGATGCCCTGTCCAGAATTGCATAAAAAGTGACAAACAAAAAATTCCTTTAAAAGGGAAGATGTGTGTGACAAGTAGTCACTGTGTATGATGAGTTAAATACTCAAAGTTGATAATATGTTGAAGTTGATGTAAAAGAAGAAAACATTTAAGAAAGTTTTCATTACATTCGAACTTTCTTCTCTTAAGGGGGAGGGTGTGATGTGCCCTGAGTAATTTAATTTGATTTAATTATTTAACTTTGTTTACAAGCTGAAAGTATGTCATGAGATGGGAAACCCCCTTGTACGTGCAAGATAATGGTGTGGAAAGTCATTTTTGGAATTCCCCCAAATTATTGTAAACAAAGTCAGATCTATGTTTGGAACTTGGAAAGCCCCTGTTCATTATTGCACCATCAGGAAAACCCCCCAGGAAGTGATGTAATGTGAATGTGTATAATTAATCTTGGGAAATCCCAAGATTGCAGCAATGTTGTGAAAATGTGATTGAAGTAATGGTTTATTAATAGATGATGGGTTTTTGCATGAGTACTGATATAAAAAGCTGGAGGTTTTTGTTGGGACTTTACAGAATGCCGTGGGAGATTGAGAAACTCCACATGTGTGTGATGGTCTTCGTGCTTCAAAAAGAAGTGCATTTTAACCAGTTTATATAGCCAATAATTGAGCTAATTTTAATACAGCAACGAAGAAGACAGCGAGCACACAAAAGTGCTCTTCCTCATCAAAGGATTAAAAGTTCTTCTGTCAAATTGCTGGAGTTTGCTGGGTTTGTGAAGGCCACGCATCTTTCAAAAAACAGCGGAGCTGTGTTAAAGAAACCTGTTCCCTGGAGAAAGAGAGAATGGTGAAAGAAGCACCATTTTTGAAGAAAGCAGCGCAAGGAGATATTTGAGAAGAAAGCAGCGCAAGGAGATATATTTGTGGAGATAACAGCGCAAAGGAGATTGGAGAAAGCATCATCATTTTCGTATGAGGATTTTATACGCAAGGATTTATAAGCGCAAGTGTACACTGGACTTCGCAGGACAAGCGAATAAGGATATATTACATCAGTCGTCCAGAACATTGCAAGAACTCTAGGATCACCAACAAGAAGACAGCTGGTTAAGTAGTCATAGAGTAAAACTGGCATTGTGTGATTTTATTGTATATGCGATATTGTTATTATATGTACCAATCATACTCTGTTCTCAATTAAAGACTTAGATTTTGTTAGCTTAAATAAACAGTGTATTTGTGTTGTGCATTCGTGTGAGTTCGAGTAAAAGGTGATTTTGGCCTTGAGTCAAGTAAGACTCGTAACAATATTGATATGATTTTATTAACCTGATTTGTGTTCTTTTGTTTTCCTATTTTACTCTTTCCTTTAGTTTCAGGTTCAGTCAATGCAAATGGAACAGATAAACTACCCAACACAGCCAAAGGGGAGAAAACAGAAATTACTGTAACTTTTACCGATGAACTAAACGATTACGGATCTACATCACCTACATCGCCAATTCCAACAACACCGTCACCGGCACATTCCGATAAATCTGACAGAGGACCAGATGTATCTCCGTCTCAACCCAACCTCCATCCTCGTTCTAGACTAAGTAAAAGAGCAAGTCTGGTGCCGAATGGAGGACCAGCTGGGCCCGGAGCAGGAAGAAGAGCAAATGGTAAGTATAATCCTCCAAATTTTTTTTATTACGTTACTGATATAGGAAGTTATAGGAGGAAAATGAAGGTGTTATTAATAATACACATTTAAACTACAACCTAGTGTCTGGTTTCCCTGATACCACGTGCTCAATTATAATGCAAGTTTTCCTGATACCGGGTGCCCGAATATAATGCAAGTTTTCCTGATACCGGGTGCCTGATTATAATGCAAGCTTTCCTGATGCCGGGTTCCCGATTATAACATAAGTCTTCCGGATACCGGGTGCTTGAGTATAATCACGTTTCCATGATACCAAGTACTCAATTATAATGCAAGTTTTCCTGATACCGAGTACCCGATTATAATACAAGTTTTCCTGATACCGAGTACCCGATTATAATGCAAGTTTTCCTGATACTGGGTGCCTGATTATATAAATGCACTTGTGTATTATTTTGCTAATCACGGTTGCCCGAATATTATGCAAGTTTTCCTGATACCGGGTTCATGATTTAATGCAAGTTTTCCTGATACTGGGTGCCTGATTTTATAAATGCAAGTGTATTATTTTGCTAATCACAGTTGCCCAAATATTATGTAAGTTTTCCCGATAGGGCCTACCGGGCGCCTAATTACAATGCAAGTTTACCTGATACCGTTTGCTTGATTATAATCCAAGTGTATTTGCTAATCACGGTTGCCCAAATATAATGAAAGTTTTCCAGATACAGGGTACCTGATTATAATGTAAGTTTTCCTAATACCGGTACCCGATTATAATACAAGGTTTCCTGATACCGGCTGCCTGATTATAATGCAAGTCTTCCTGATACAGGGTGCCCGATTTAATGCAAGTTTTCCTGATAGTGGATGCCTGATTATAATGCAAGTTTTCCTGATAACGGCTGCCCGATTATAATGTAAGTTTTCCTGATACCGGGTGCCCGGATTATAATGCAAGTTTCCTGATTCCGGGTGCTTGATTATAATGCAAGTCTTCCTGATATTGGGTGCCTGATTATAATGCAGGTTTTCCTGATACCGGTGCCTTATTGTAATGCAAGTTTTCCAGTTACAAGGTTCCCGATTATAATGCAAGTTTTGCTGATACCGGATGCCTGATTATAATACAAGGTTTCCTGATTCCGGGTGCCCGATTATAATGCAACTTTTATCTAATCACGGTTGCCCAAATATAATGCAAGTTTTCCTAATATCGGGTGCCTGATTATAATGCAAGTCTTCCTGATACCGGTGCTCGATTATAATGCAAGCATTCCTGATATTGGGTGCCTGATTATAATGCAGGTTTTCCTGATACCGGATGCCTGATTACAATGCAAGGTTTCCTGATTCCGGGTGCCCGATTATAATGCAAGTTTTCCTGATACCGGTTGCCTGATTATAGTGCAAGGTTTCCTGATTCCGGGTGCCCGATTATAATGCAAGTTTTATCTAATCACGGTTGCCCAAATATAATGCAAGTTTTCCTAATACTGGCTGCCTGATTATAATGCAAGTCTTCCTGATACCGGTGCTCGATTATAATGTAAGTCTTCCTGATACCGGGTGCTCAATTATAATGCAAGCATTCCTGATATCGGGTGCACGATTATAATGCAAGTTTTCCTGATACCGGGTGCCTGATTATAATGCAAGTTTTCCTGATACCGGGTGCCCGGATTATAATGCAAGTTTCCTGATACCGGGTGCTTGAGTATAATGCAAGTTTACCTGATACCGGGTGCCCGATTATAATGCAAGTTTTCCTGATACTGGTTGACTTGTACTAATGCAAGTTTTCCTGATACCGTGTACCTGATTATAATGCAAGTTTTCCTGATACCGGGTGCCCGATTATAATGCAAGTTTTCCTGATATATGGTGCTCGATTATAATGCAAGTTTTCCTGGTATTGGGTGCCTGACTATACTGCAGGTTTTCCTGACTCCGGGCGCACGATTATAATGCAATTTTCTTGATACTCGGTCGGAGCACGATTATAATGCAAGTTTCCTGATACCGAGTGCCTGATTATAATGCAAGTTTTCCTGATACCGGGTGCCTGATTATAATGCAAGTTTTCCTGATACCGGCACCCTACCTAAAACTAGCTGCTAACAATAACTTTGGAATCCATATCTGATCCCCAAACATTGAACCAAAAGCGCAACGTTTCGTAATATCAAAGTATTCTAGCCACTTTGGTGGTATGGTATCAGGTATGTGTGGATGTGAAGCACCTCAACAATTTATAGAATTATAAGAAGGGAAAACACAGCAAATAGCGCATTTCTTGTTTTTGTAAAAACATCTAATTTTGATGATATTAGTCAGAGAAAGTGAAATGATGGAGCGGAGCAGGTGGTTTGAATCGTGCACGTCAACGTGCGACCATATAAGACGACCAACGCGTCGTCTTATCATGGGCATCGTTACCTTGGACATATTGATCTAGCTTTTATACTTGCAGCTATAATTATTACACTCGTAAATTATTGAATCTTATGTCCTTTCCTTCCTTTTGTAATATCACTTGTGTAAATTATTTACAAAACAACTAATATATTTGCGTGATATATTGTTTTTAATAATTAGCCTGCATATCTAAATGTGAGCGAATTTCATTTTTTTTCTCACTTTCTTTTCTGTGCATTGCAGGTCGTATCACACGAGTACCGTCCAGACGCAGATCGTTCATGCCATCCATGGTTGTTGAAGAAGGTTGAGCAATTGATCCCTTTGAAGACTGGGTTTCAATGTTTCTTTGAATTGCGGAAAGATGACGCAAGAAGCAATAGATTATTTGTAATCGTGAAGGCTTCTATCATGATCAAAATTCGTCACGAAGTAAACCTTGAAGAGCGCATACACTAGTTGATTTTACCATTCAAAGAACGCGGAATCTTGTGGTAGATTTGCTCATAAAATGGAATCTCTGTATTATTGATTGGTTCAAATCAAATTCACCGTCTGAAAATCAGTGATTCAGTGATTCTTGTATCCAGCTTATATAGAGTATCTCCAATTGGCTTCACTCCTAAATACGGTTTGATTTGAACTTAAATAGACCTAGGCAAACGCGGATCCAGTGGGACCTGTCCCCAGATGAAAAAGGAAATTGACGATTTTGTGCCGATTTTGCACAATCGTCCAATTCCTAAGAGGGTATCTCCCCAAGATGTCAAATAGAGTCGCATTTGCCAGAAAATTTGGGTGAGCGAAGCGAGTTCATGAGTAGACCCACATCAAAAATCTGGATCCGCCCCAGGCCCTATTTACACCACAAAATGTGAACAGAAAACGGAATCGGAATTGGGTCATGGAGAAGGCTGTTTGGGAGATGGGGAGGTTTACAACGAGACGACTGTAGGCCTACTGTGTTGTTCAGTCGCTGATGGTGACGATGAGCGACAGGTGATTGACCAAGTGACAGGATAGAGAGGATCTCCGGGAAGTGGAGGCACCACAAACACTTTGTTGGCGGAGAGAGTAAATTTCGAGGGAGGGGGAAAAATCAACCAATTTTGCCAAAATCGCCGCAAAAAAGTGGAAATGATCGTAATTGTGGGTTTGTGCTGGGGAGCAAAAGTTTTAACTGGGGTGGGCATTTGAACCCACCACTCTCCCGTGGCGCCACCATTAAGTGCACTAATGTCGATATTCTTCACAGGTTTTGAAAACTTTTAACCAATGGCCTATAACGATCAACTTGGCCAACCTATGTTACACGCTGATGACCATTTGATAATCCTGTTGTGCGACGACGGCTTCTGATCCATTGGACACAGTCGATGAAATTCACGTTATAGAGACGTCAATATAAAGTTACAACGTATATCCATCACGGTCATGCCTACTGATAATAAGGTTGAATGATATTAGGTACCGAATCTGACAACGCATACATCAAATGGTTCGGAGACCATGTCACGCATAATTATGATATTTTACATGATATGGGATATGCGTAAACATAATATTATATAATGACATGAGATATGATTGTGTTTCTTAAAGAAACGTTCTATCAAAGAAATATATAATTAAGGGCTGGGGTATGAACGTTTGGACAGTATTTATTTTGGGACATTAGAGCACATCAGACATATCGAATTGCATTCTGAATACGAAGAATGTCATTCTGATATCAAATAATTTTGATTTTTGAAATTCGCAATTTAATACACATTTTATGGCAAATCATTAAAATTGATATTTTTGATATTTAACAGTAGGCCTACTTGAAGTAAACTTTATAAATCTGATGATTTATACTTAAGGTGTATGTAGGTGGGATGAAATGCCGACGATCAATTGAAAATTTTGACCATTCGTATTGAAGATATGGATTTTTTTTCCCAAAACACCAAAAACAATTAGGTCTTTTTGGGAAAAAATTCATATCTTCAATATGAAAGGTCAAAATTTTCAATTGACCGTCGGCTTTTCCTCCCTGCTGCATACACTTTAAGAATATATCATTAGATTTATATAATTTACTTCGAGGACTGTTATATATCAAAATTTGAAAAATATCAAATTTTTATAATTTGTCATAAAATTTGTATTATATTGTGATTTTAAAAAATGAAAATTATTTGATATCAGAAAGACATGCTTCGTATTCAGAATGCAATTCGATAGGTCTGAGGTGCTCTCATGTCCCATAAAAAATACTGTCGAAACACAATAAACGCTCATTTTGGATTCCTTAAGGGGATATGATGTCATTGAACAACCAATGAAAAAAGAATAGATAGACCTAGTCATACCAGAGAAGATTTCCTTGCATCTGGTCATAGCCTACTAATGGTTATTTAGTGCTTATTTTGTAAATAGTTACACATGATCATTGACCATTTCGGTATCATAACTAAGCAGTCGTTTTTGGGATCATTTTCAAACTGATTGAATATCATTATTTATCACCGTATTATTGGATGAAGGTTGTATCACCTGCGATTCTAACACATCGGGCCATATTTCTTCATTCCTTCAACCCTAAAAGAATCAAGATTCAAAACAAGTGCGTACACCGAATAGAGTACTAGGCCTTTATCGTATAATTTTTGGTGATGTGGATATAGTAAACACGTATACAGGGTGTATCAAAATGATTGGTACCGACGACTTTTAAGTTTTTACCGATTTGTTTTACTATTTTTTGTACCAGTTTGGGGTAAATTGTTTACATATGTGTAATTATAATAGTTTTATCTTCTCCAAGAATTTTAGATCATAAAGATAGCACATTCTGTTCAGAAGTTACATGATTCTAAAGGAAAGTAGGGTTTTTTACACTTTTCATCGTAACGCTGGATCAGTAGCACACCATTTTCAAAGCTCTATTTTACTACAAATACCTTGTGAGAATGATATGTTGAAAATGATGGAAATATTTAATTGTTCCTTGCCTATTTCTTCATTCATAATATATATAAATGTTCTAATCAATATTTATTGGTTGACAGTAATATTATTGACTTGAAAAATTTAGGTGGGGTGAAATAAGTTTGTGAATCAAGACCTTCTAGGGCGGTAATTTAAATTGCAGTATTGAGATTACTATTAAGTAGATGGTGTGGCAGAATGGCTATAGGCTGTTGACAGTGTAGGTTAGGTTAGACCTGGTAAATGTATTCCACAGTGTTCAACACTTCAGCGTGCAATTATAGTAAAGAATCGCTGGTTAACACGACGCTATGGTGCAGAGAAGCTTTTGAAGACAGTTTTCAAGCGCAAGGAGTATCTCATGCAAACATGTATAACTTGCAATTTTTCACAATTTGATATGGGCAGATAAACGGATTCATCTCAGGTGTTCATTCAAGTTCATTCAAGATAGGGCTTCAGCTCATACTGCCAGAGTCGTAAGGCATGGTCTTCAGGAACTATCTTTCTAAAAGCATGTGTAAAGCAATTTGAGACTGAGGTGGGATATTGAAGAACATGTATGCAATAAAAAGTTCAAGCAGTGAACCTATTCATCTTGTGTTGTGTAAGTAAAACCATGATACGTCGATCTTCGTTTAAATGACAATAGCTCCCAGATACAGCAACCAATCATATTCATATTATTAGATCAATAAGTTAACATATGCCCCTTTCTATTTATAGTACAAAAACTATATTAATTAGCAATTTTATGTGAAAGTAAGCGAATCACATCAAAGGCTAAAGAAGAGCCTGAAAGTATGTGATCCCTTGTTTGGTTTGGTTAATCCATTATCCAGCTGAATCTTCTTGGCACGGGCAGTGGCGTAGAGTCATCCTGGGGGATTTGGGGTTTTCAAATAGATTGGGGGCACATGCCCTCATGACGCTACGCTACTGGGCACCGGCTTGCCAGTATCAGTTTCCCTCGGTTTCCTGACATTTTACTTCCACAGCGATATGTATATAATTAATTAATTGGATTTGATACAGCTACAATACTGCTACATAATGCTTTACAAATCTGTTTCGTAAGGCCATAGGGCCTCACTCCTCAGAAGCACATAACCATATGAGGTAATCATAAAAATATACATATATCTTTTTCTGCAGCACTTTAGTTCGGCCTCACCCTGTTGATAATTATAGTGAAATACCAATATTTATACTACAGTATATAAGGGATGCATTGTACTTTAACATGTATAGTCTAATCTTGAAACATTCTTAATTAAACATATATATTACCATGAAAACGCCATCAGTATTTTGTATCCTTAAGTTCAAAGATTTCGTCCTGTCAGTGACATCTATGTTAGATCAGGGATGTGCGAGCAGGAGTTATAAATATAAAGGTATTATATTATTGGAGCAATACCAATAATCAACATGATGTAAAAGTTATTGGCAACTGCAGCCGACCCCATCAAGTTCAACTCATTATACATGGCTGTAACAAACATTACCAACCCATGAGCCTACCCAGGGCCTGTCTATAACTTCGCTTTCATATGGTAAGTCTCAATAGTACCTCACTGTCTGGCAGATTATTATTTTTAGAATTTGACTACTGTAAAAACTCGATAGTTAGCATATGTGCTTTCTATCAAGCACTTTCAGACATGCAAACATGAAGAGCCCGTCCACAAAAGTGTAAATGCTTTTGAGCAAATCATCCATACACATAGTTATACAAACAAGTAAACCTGCAAATGCGTGTCTCAACCCCATTAGCTCAGTTGGTAAAGCACCAGACTTTGGTGGCAATTTCATGTTTTCAAAAGTGCTTGGTAGTAAGTACATATGCTAACTAATGAGTTTTTACGGTATTGTATTTAAAATCCATACACCCCCTATGACAGAAATGTCCTTAATCTCCCTCACAGAAAGTGTGAATGGAGCACTATTCAGGCAACCCCATTCACACTCCCTGAGTGGAAGATCATTAAGGTCATGTCTTTTACAGGGGGTGTGTGGATTTCAACTGGAAATTCCAGTGGAATATCCTATTAGGCGTACCTGTTCTTGTCAACTACAAAAGTTTCAGAACAGCTCAAATGTGTGTAGCACTGAACAATTAGAAGTGTGCAAGTGACAGAAACAATCTGATGTTGGATTCACAGCGTAATACAGGTTGTCTGAAAATGAATAGTATCCTTGCATCCAAGGAAATTTCCTCGTTCACTTAGAGCCGTGAATATAATAGATACCAGTATCCAGGCATGAAAACTTTATCAGGCATGAAAGGCTTTTTCTCAAAACTAAAAGGCTTTTTTGAAAAGCGTGTGAATTTGGCTTTACAAATCCCCAAAACAGGCTAAAAATGCGTAAATTTGGACAACAAAACTGCATGAATTCAAGCAAAAGCCTGAAAATTCTCATACCTGAGTATCTCTTCTGCATCTTAGCAAATGATATAGCACTGCTAGATTTCAAACTTTAACAATACCTAACAGGCTGACACTGTCATGTCTTTCAAAAATTACACTAAGTATATCAGTGTTAATCAATTTGAGCCAAGCTGTATAATGGGCTATTCCAGATGAAATCCATACAACCCCTATGGAAGACATGATCTTAATCCCCTACACATGGAGTGTAGATTTCATATGGAACCACACATTCTGGTAACCCTATTTGAAATACATACTCCCTGTGTGGGAGATTAAAGTGATGTATTCAACAGGGGTATATGGATTTCAACTGGAACAGCCTGATATAGGTCTTGTAAGTTTGAAGTCTAGCTCTTTATTTCTCGAATGCAAATAAAATACATGAATGCATCCCAGGTTCTTCATTCCATTGAAATGTAGTATGCACAGAATGCATTTCACATACTGATACATCAACAGAAAAAACCCTGCTCTTATACTTATGGTGGATTATCTTTCCTGTATAATTATTTGTGCCTTCTACTTAAACCTATGAATATGGCAATAATGTGCGCAGTAAGTAAATCAGTCACACATATCTAGCATAACACTAAATAAATATTAACTAAATAAAGTAATATTGAAATGCTCTACGTAGTTCCTAATATTGTGGTTTGTATATAAAGCCATGTTTTAAGAAGTATCCGATTTTTGTACGTTTTGTGATGATTATAACATGTAAAAAGATGTAAAATTGTAACATATATACGGAGAAGACTATTTATTATAATATTGTTTATTGAAATTGTGAAACTGTAACATGTCAAATGAAAAATAAAGCTAGTCCAGTGACACCAAAATTATCAAAGCAAATTGCATTTTTTTACTGGTCTGATTTGACATAACCTAGACATAACATAACATAGACCCTATAAAGAAGTTCTGAATACTCATCACTTTTGCCCCATTTTGTAATATTTACCACATTTTAAGCATTTACAGGCAAAGTTTGAATAAAAGTATATCAATATATGTATCAAATGAATGCTCTTGAAAAACAGTATTCAAATATTGATGTATATTCAAATAATATATCCCAAAGATGGAGTTATTCTTCACCAATCCTATCATTCTAGTGATAAAATGTTGGTTTTGGAAATTTTGACTCACCTATAGAATGTTACAATATGCTACCAAAACAACTGGACAAACCATATTATATCTAGTGTGCTCCCTGGTTATAAATGGTAACTTTCTACACATTACCTCGGTCTCACCACTTACAGAGCTTTAGTTTCATACAAAATCGTTTCACATACAGAGCTATAAATTAAATAAGTTTAATACCATATTAAACATTATCATACCACTAAGGACACCGCTAACATGATATATTTTCGTATCTAGTCAGTGAGTGCGTATTTTACGCTTTATATCTAGTCAGTGAGAGCGTATTTCGCAAGCCCGATACGCGTGCATGGCGAGGTGCGCGTATAAAGGCGATTCACGTAAACCGGGCGCGTAAAATGCACGCAATCTGTAATACGCGGAACAGTTATCTATTTTTTGTAATGTTTTTCCTATTTAGCAGCAATTAAAATGTTTAAAAAGGTAATTATTTCAATATTTAGAATGACTTAGTGGCATGATAAATTCGGCTTCACCCAGTATGACACTTCTCGCACGATAACTTCCCGTACCATACCTCCGCTTCACCTAATAACTAATAATATTACTCAGAAGATACAAACTTTAAAGCATCTTCTTCATTCAAATACCCTGCGTCCAGGAAAATTAATTAAGCAATCTTTCAAATAACATTGTTTAACATGGTATTAAAGTTATAGCTCAGTATGTAAAAATATTGTGTTACATCAACTAGATCAGTATGTGATGCACCCAATGATTTATAGTGTTACTACAACAGAACAAAGATAATCACACATGCTGTAAACCTGCATACTGTATAATATTTATTGGTCTCTACAGAACAGTATCATAAAGATAACTTACTGGCTACTACAGTATTGCCTAAACATAATCCGCCAAATTTTGTACTCATGCAGGTAACTCACCAGTGTTGCCATCTTTAACTTCATGCATAAAACTCTTTCAAATTTGTTTATAATGGCAAAATTCAAGCATCAAGCTGTGGGCAAGAGTTGGTGGTGTAAAATCCCACCTCCCTCCCCTATACTTTCAAACACATAGTCATAGTGATACTTTGAATTATTTTTCCTCATGATTTACATTTACCACAAAATACTGTAAGATGAAATTCTTCAGAATACAGATGAAATGGTGCCATACTATTGATACGATGAGGATTCATAACAAGCAAAAAATGTTCAATAAGTACACTATCGACCTGATGAAGTCACAGACTGGCCAACCTACCAAAGTTAGAAAGAGGGACATTGAGACCAAAACCTTTGTGCATGTACACAAACCAGGTACTGACAAATTCAAAGACTTGAGGTGTGCAATACTTTCAGAATTCAGTGGTTTTGCAGGTCTGAATTTATCACAATAGACTAAAGAGTATGCTGTAGCAAAATTTTAAAGTGAAATTTGCATCATTTTCTGCTGTTCTTACATTTAAATTTGCCACCACTGAAATTTTCAGAAAGTAGGACTGTCCCTCTTTTTCACTTTTGGTCCAAATGAAGGCCAGTCCCTCAAAATGAGGGACAGTTGGCAGGTCTGAAGTCATAACATACAACTTTTTTCACCCCGATGGTATACCTGTTGAGACTCTTAATCGCTTGGTATAATACTACTCCTGTCCACAAATTCTACTCTTTCAGGAAGTAGACAAACAAGTGTGACCATTTTCTTCATGGGCATGAGATGCTTACACTAAGAATTTTTACCATTTCTTATTTTGTCCCAAAAGTACATGGAAACGCTGATAATGCATATTAATGATGTGCATCGCCATGCGCACCAAAAATGAAATAAAAAAGTAAATAAAAACAACTTGTTAATCGATCAAAATACTGGTCACTATCTGTAAAACTCATGCATCACTTTTTTTCTGCTGCTCAAGATTATTTCTTCCTTTCTCTAGAAATGTTCTTTTGAAATGACATAATTATTAGCTACATAAATTTATATACATTCTCCATGACATGGAGTACACAACACAGATTGTACTGACATACTTAAATAAGTTTGATATAATTGAGCTATATACAACAATGTCCATTATTTGTCACAACATATTGAGTTCATGTTTTGAGCTTATTACCATATTTGGTGTATTAAATATCAACCCCCCTTTTCAAGAGAGCATACGTTTCATTTCTTTCATGGACTGGTTCATTATCTTAACATATGAAGTATTATTAATTGGCGAAGTCCTGTCTTAAGTCAAGAGGGGTATCTTGCTATTCTAAGAATAAACTAATATTAGGGACCTTCTGACTTAGCAAGTAGGAAAACATTTTCCCAACTTTTTTAGAAAGCCCTTGCACAGCTTTCTTTCAATATATCTTAAGTTTACAATTCATACAATTAACATTAACTAGTATGATACCTTAATTTCCAAATCATGTTTCAAAATTGTGTGTCGCATTTTGGCAAGTACCAATAATTCACCTAAAATAGATTCCATAATAAATTGGAGTGTTGGGACAAGTTTAAAGGGTATTAGATCTCAACCACTGTCTGAACTAGGTAACAGAATTGAGTATTATTGATCTCTTCTTAACTGCGTAGTGTGGAATTGGTGAGCCCGTCAAATGATAATAATACCTGTACAAAAATAAAGGTTACTCAAAACAGTTGTGGAACGTATATATAATAGCAAGAGAAAAATGAGTTGGGCAAGGAACTGTCCAACCGGCTGGTTCCTAATCGTTATGGACTGGCTTTGTTTACAAAGCATACTGAACAAAAGTACACAACCTGGGAGATACCGGTTAGTTGGTGCTTTTTGGACAAGATTGAAAAGGCGAACTTTTTTAAAATGAAATCAGGACATTTCCTGAAGACGGATATCTCTCAATGTATACTGAATGACAATTTCAACGACCTGTTCATCAGTTTCCATCTTTATCCTGATTCCGAGTTGATTTCATAAACAACACCAATCAATATTGTGATTCACACACCATTTCATTTGAGATTAAAGCCCCAATTGTGGCTTAATCAATGTTTGTTAATTACGCATACTGTAATTCGAGACCGAATTAAAAAGACTAGTTTGCGTATGAGGCCCTGTCAACTACACCAAAAATGCCGTACTACTCAAGTCGGCAACCAATCACGTCATGCCTTTGCCATGACGTCAGACCAGACGCAAACTAGTCTTTTTAATTCGGTTTTCAATTATATGCTCAGTATGCTGGCTAAGAAACAGCTATGGTTTGCTGGAATGTTACAAAGATGCAAATGAGATGACTGAATAGATTAGTCAGAACCAGCATGACTCAATGGTGATGACTCAATTGCATATTTCTGATATTTACCAAGTCCATTGCCTGGTCAATGCCAATGATATGAGGAAGACAGGTGTTCCAATAACTACACTTTATCTGATCAAAGTACAATCAGTTTCCGCTATACATCACACAGCATTGATAATATCAACAATCTGTACTTTTATCAATTCATTTAACACTCAGCCTACACCATTCTTGCACTGCCAGGTTATGTGAAGGACTCAGTCACAACAGAGGTTTGACCAAGTTCAAATTGATACATACTATAATCAACATTTAATTCTTGACCATGAGAGCACAGACCTACTACGTACTGCATCAAGCGCACTTTTTTCGTGGAATAACACAATTGCGACCTACCCTTGCCTAACGCAGTCGAAGACCATGATTGGTCAGTTATTAAATGGTAATGCTTTAAGTATATGGTCATTGTCTTGCATGCAGATATCTAAGCATACCGAGTGGGATCAGATGATCAAGAATTACATATTTTGATTATAATACAGTGTACCACTGCTATCACCTATGTGACACAGGACTACTGCAGTGCATGGTATTGCAAAGAAGTTATACAATCAATAAATACTTGAATCAAAATCTTATGAATTATGTTCCAATAATTAGGTATATATATTAACATAACACAAATTAACTTACTAAATTGCCAAAAATATCACAAATTCTTCACTTAAATCATACCAGGGGTTCATTTCACACACTTTATGACTTCTACACTACCAGATTCCTATTGCTGCTTCCCACAGAGGTACCACTTCACTGGTATTCACAAGTACCTGCATGCCTGTGAGGGTACTCTAGAGTACTGGATTGGTATTGCACTGTTTAGAGTAGCCATAAAGTAGCTGGGCAGCAGTGTACCTCTAGGTCGGCAGCAACAGGAATCTGGTAATATAAGTGGCAAAACCAATATCACTCTTACGACTGACATGCAATCTTAAGTAATCTTATCTTTTTAAACTTACAATGAGTACATGTAACTTCAGAATCTGATTACTTGTGATACCAAAACTTCACCTCTGGATTTGGCTAGAAGTATATTAATCATACAATTACAAATGGTGAGACCATTCAGGTGTTTTTTTTTGTTGAGATATCGTCAAAATTTGCTCCAGTATTTGTTTGCATATTTTTAATATCAATAATTGTACAGGAGTCAGCAAGTCTTGATAGGCTCCTAGAAACATGTTGACGATACCTCAAATACATGTGCGAGGCTCACATACGAGTTGATCACCAATAATTGCTGATCCATGCAGTATCTGCATGGTTCAAAGAGAAGTGAGGCTCCGATTGGCTGGATGAATCAGGTTGGCTGATCAAGCAATATTTGCATACCGTTCATGTATTAACAACCACAGGCAAAGGTTCTGATTGGCTGGTTCAATCAGGTCAGCAACTCATCAGCTGATCAAGCAATTTTCATACCATACTCATCTTCTTTCAACAAATTGCTGAAGATATTTGCTGGCCATTTTAAGCTCATCCTAATATGGAAACATTATAAAGGTAATTTTCTTAATCATAACATTTGGCAAGAACTCATGAGATCATTAATATTACACCAAATGCATTTTTCTGAATACGAGTATGAAAAATTTTGAGTTGAAAATAGAACAATAATATCAGAACATGATTAATTACCACAAAGTTAAATATCTAATCAAATACTATTTTCAATGTCCAAATCAATCAGTTAACAATTCCTTGCAAACCATTTATGAAATACTTCCCCCTCCCATACAACTCTCCTCAATAAAGATGAGCTCAAATGTTCACACATTACTAATTAATTTATTGGATAATCTAGCAAAAATACTTGTATTATAAAATGAGTTTATTAAGAACCACACGTTTTGATGAACTTCTGCTTTTGTCGCTGGTGATGATGAGGGGTTTCATGGTGGTGCCTATTTTACGCTTGGTCTGTGCCTTCTTCACATACCCTTCTATCAGATTGCGGATCTTGCGGATAATTTATTGGATAATCTAGCAAAAATACTTGTATTATAAAATGAGTTTATTAAGAACCACACGTTTTGATGAACTTCTGCTTTTGTCGCTGGTGATGATGAGGGGTTTCATGGTGGTGCCTATTTTACGCTTGGTCTGTGCCTTCTTCACATACCCTTCTATCAGATTGCGGATCTTTACCGGATTAATCTCGCCGCTCTTGCTGTGGCATACCTGGTTTTAAGAAACAAAAAGAACAACGAAAGGAAGAATAAGTACATTACAATTTAGGTCTTTCCAACAGCTGAAAAAAAAAAAAATGCCTGCACCCAACTTCACACTTGCATCTGTTTCCCCAGAGGAGTGAGTATTTAAGGGAACAAACCAAAAGATTGATGACGTCCTATAAACGTAACTAGTTTCGTTTCTCAGCCGAGCCCTCCCTCCCTGCCAGAAACGTAATAATGAAATGTTGAAAATTTTAACATAATAATAATAATAATGACACATTCTTCAGACCAATGTTTTAGTACAAACTTAATCAAGTATTTTTACCCCCTCCCCTCTAAACGAAACTAGTTTCGTTTATATATAGGACGTCATCGATCTTTTGGTTTGTTCCCTAAAGAACAGGTCCTGCAATTAATGGTAATGAAATGAGATTCCACAACTCTTCCAATTCCTTTGTACAGGAGTCAAGCGTTGTTAATGCGTGATGAATCCACACTTTTTCAGTAGCGTATACGCGAATGCAGGGTTACTCCTACGCGTTACCCATGAGCGCGTAAAATTCGTCATGACTGGAACTTATGCGTCAAACACTTTCTTAATGTTATTTAAGTAGCAGCTAAACATTACATTCTTTTGTTTTATTGCTGATAGGCTATCAACATAAGAAATCACCCATGGAGGTATCATGAGAATTAGACGATATTTAGCTTGTTTTCTTTGTTGAAAGGGATTCAATCATGTTTCACCATTGTTCATCACGTTGTTCATCAACTTGCATCCGGTGCGTCTGTGTGGTTTACTTTGTGAGGGTTAACCACGCGGACGCATCATTGTTAATCGGTGATGAACAACGGTGAAACATGATTGAATCTCTAAATGATAAACACATTCTAGGGTTAATTCAAGTCCCTAGACCAGGCTTCCTCAAATGGATTTGTTGAAGCGCCACATGAAATAAAAGAAAACTGCAAAGCGCCACTCAATGGCTGCGAAGTCGCTGGGGGAGTCAGAGGGGGTGTCCCCCCTGTGAAACTATCGATTTTTTGAAATTTGAGGTGCAAATGACGCCATTTGGTGCAACATTTTGTACTATTTTAGCCTGTCTTTACAAGGATAACATGGGAATCGCATTGTTTAATGTTGAAATATAGAATATTGGAGATATTCCTGCAAAGTTTGACCCAAGGGTTTGATTTTTTTTTAAATTCAATGGCGCCGCGCGCCACTCGGGAAGCCACGGCGCCGCTATTTGCGGACCCCTGCCCTAGACCTTCAAACTTCTATTTTGTGATTTGTATGCTTACTCTCTAGACTTGTGTGTCATACATTGATGTAATTTAGTGTTTCAAAAAGTTATGTCTCTATTAGGAAACTTTCTTTCCTGGAGGCACCATGACAACAATGCCTAGAGAAGTTGCTTGTTGCCTTTCCGAGATTCCTTTTCTCTGATCAGTACCAGATGAATCGACCTTCCTTTCATGTGCTCAAGGATCGTAGGGAATTTGATTGATAATGACGTCAGACACAAACTTATCTTTTTAATTCTGACTTAAATTAAATTATAATAAGGGCTACTAGGCCATCATTACTGGTTGATAATATTCAAAAATTGACTGATCATCCGTAATTTTGAAATTTTTTACCAGGGGATCATGCTCTTGGAGCCCCCGTCCCCTCATACTGATAGTTACCTGTTTATTGAAAGTGTGTTACATATATATGTTTGTAGCATTACCTGATTGACTGATTTTCTGAGAATTTCCTTGTATTCATCCTTGTTGATTTCCCTTCTTTGGTAGTGTGGTTTTATGGCAAGCTTCACTTCTTCTACCACTCGTTCTTGATGGTGCAACTTCCTCAAATACTACAGAACAGACAAGGAATACAAATAACATATTAATTAGGTATTTCGCTCATTACGTGTTTAGTACAAGCAGGACTATATTATAATTAATGGGGAAAAAGAAATCCCCTTCTAAGAAAATCTGGCACATGGAGGGAAACATTTTTTAAGATGTTTTGGGAAAACATTTCTACATAATGTGGATAAGTTTGCTTTCTTCCAGACTGGATATCATTTTGTAAATACAAAGAATATGCAAATAAGGTAATTAATATTTACAAATGTGCAAATAACATAACACACACTGTACAGCACAAGAGAGGATCATAACCTATAATCCTACTAAGTTAAATCCTACTGAGTTAGAAGTTAATCAGTTATTGTATGTAGGCTGCAGAGTAGATTAATTAAAGGAATTTCAGACAAAACATGCAAACAAGCTCATTAACATGTATTTTCCTAGATTGAGGACTATAACCCGAACAGCTGTAAATACCAAAAAAATACCACAAGGATAAGCACTGCGCATGCATGCATCCTATGTGATGTCATGACACAATCACCGTAAGTCCTGTATACGCACGGAATCGCTGGCTGAGCCAGCAAAACTCCTGTGACTACCGGTCGGTGATTGTGTGCTTAGCACTCAAGGGGTCCAAGGTTAAATCCCGGGGGTATCAAGTGACTTCTTTGTTCATCTCTCCTTTTTTTGTTTCTTCTTAACATCCAATGGCAAAAAACCATGGGCAGTGTTAGGGTAATACTCATAAATATGCAATCAATAACTTGACACAAAACTATACAACATGCCTTCACATTTATGTGACAGAGAAAAATATGTAGCATAGCAGTTTCATAAGTTGCACTTCATGGAATGATTGGCCTTCATTAACAGATGAGGCAGGGACTTTGCCAGTTGGTGAACCATCTGTATTTTTTATTAGTACTATTATTATGCATAAACCCAAAAAAACACATTGTTTTGGGGGACCAAAAATTACTGACACGATTCAGTTGCATGCAATTTGAGCTGAGCATTATGTAGAAATTTTGTCATTTGTATTGAAAGTAATCAAGAGAAAATAAACATCCATAAATTTGTAAGTCTTTATTCCATAAATTTGTAAGTCTTTCATCCACAAGTTTAAAAGTGTTTCAGGTGCAATTTTCAATTTTCGTTGCATCACCCACCTTTTGGGTACTTGATTTCATTTTTCGTGCGTCCAGTACCACAAAAACATGTCCTGGATATGAATGCATGCATCCTGGATGATAACCATAATTTTTGTGTGAATCCTGTATGTTAGTAAGTTTAGTGACTATTTAGTGATCCAACCTACCCTTTCCCTGGAGTTCTTGTTGTACAAATCTACTGCAGATGACTCAATATCTTCCTCCGTTACTTCTCCTATGTTATCAGAGTCTTTAGTTGGTCTTCGCTCCTCTAGAACTGGAGACTCAAGTCCTAACCCACTAACCTGTTTTGAAAATGGTTTGAACAAATTGATCAACGCGAAACTAGCGTAGGTGCTGCGCCAAACTGCATGCATGCAATTCTATATTTATACATGATATTACAAGTCTCATTTCTTTTGCCAATTACAAATCGAACAAAGTATAGTCTGGTTATACAAAGGAATGGAGACCTGTTTCCACAAAATGAGAAGAAAGCTGCAAACCTTTATTTTTGAGTTCTGGTAAAATTCATAATCTCTGGATCATAAGCTTTAAAATGATATAACTTGCATAATTGCTCCCTCAATTGGTGTTCAAAATTCAATATTTTAAAGAAGAATTCCTATTGTTTTTTTGGCATATTCAAAAAAGCATATCTCCTTTTCTTTCCTGATGGCTTTCTGCTCATTTTGTGAGAACAAATCTCATATAGGCTTTAACACAATGCATACATCGGTGTTATCTCCTTGCCCCTTGTCTTCCATGGTAGAGCATCACACTAGGGGACCAGGCTCAAGTCTTGGATAGTCAGTGCAATTTTACTCTGCAAACTATCCTCTAGTCTTACCTTTGAGTATGACTGTTCCGAATCACTTGGCGACCTCTGTGATCCAGACAGACTGGTTCCACGTGCACCACCAGTTGAAGCACTCAGCACTGACTGTAATGCAGGGTTATTACTGATGGAACCAAGTAACTGATTGATCTGCGAGTTGGTCTGACTTGATAGTGCAGGGAGTAATTTGGCTATGCTGTTGGTAGTGGAGCTGGATGTAGCACGTGGTGGACTACCTTGAGGGGATCTACGGCTATGGGGTGCATCGCGAGGAGAGTAGGGCCTCTTGGAAGAATTGTTGCTCTGTAGAAAGAGAAAAGAACATTTATACTTTAGTAAACAGCCTCAACACACAGATGTTTGAGTTGGACATATGATTTAAGTTAACACTTTTCAATATCTACCATGTAAATAGGAATGTGTTGATATAACTTGCGCAATAATTTCACTAAACTGATAAAACTTCTTTCATGACATTAGTGTTTTCTATGAAATGAACACACCAAATCAGTAGCTTAGCAGAATATTCGACTGCAGATCCATCGGATAACGCTTTTTCAATGGGAAATGAACTTTGCTGCTTGGATGATGTCACGATGAGGTTAGCATTTATTCCGTATTGAAAAGCGTGTTCCGACGGATCTGCACTCGACCGGCCTCTTAGTGACATAAAATCCATTTTAAAATCTTGCACCATTTATGTATTTATTAACTGTTTATCCATCTGTAAAAAAAAGGAAAATATTTTTTATTAAATCCAGAACTGACTCACCTCTCTTTCTCTGTCAGCACCTCCTCTAGACACCCTTGAGCTGCTGGGTCCTTTCCTTGTGTGTAACATCCCATCAGATGATACAGGAGATGGAGAATTGGAGTAGGAAATGGGTGGTGATACTGTTGGTTCAAATGGATCATATAATGTACTGGATGGATTGTGTGAATCTCCTCTTATATCAGCTGTTGATGACACAATCGGGGAAGGATCTTTAGGTGGTGGTTTTGTGGGTGTGGCTGGCTTTGGAGTTGGTGGCGTGGAAACTGTTGGACTCCTATCTTCTATCTCCCCTGTAAGGTCAATGACATCTGGATCCTCATCGTCTTGAATAAGACAAGTTGGACGAGGAGCAGGCACTTTTCCGGCCTTTGCAGCAAGTTTGGCAGCTTTCTTCTTTTTCTTATCCTTCTTGCCTTTGATTTTTTTCTGTTTTTTGGCTGGTGGTTGTTCATTAGCATTAGCTTCAGGAGGCCTCTTAGCTGCTGTACTAACAGCACCAGCTGGTTCAAATTGAGCGGCCACTGTGTCAGCTTTGTCCTTTTTACCAGCTTTAGCACCTTTGGCTTTCTTAGCTGCCTTCTTTGCTTCCTTTGACTTCTTGTCCTTCTTTCCCTTTGCTTTGTCTTTCTTCTTCTTCTTTGTGACCTCTCCAGTGGGTTTTTGTCCAGGCAAATTTGTTGGAGGCTTTGGCACAGTGTTGGTTTTAGGCAACAATTTTTTGGGAGGTTCTGGTTCTTTATCACTAGGTATAGACGCAGATCTGCTACTACTTCTTGACATATCGGAATCATAGGATCTCTTATCTTCTGATCGATGCCTGTCACTACTATAGTCATCATGGCTTCTACTACTTCGGCTTACTTCTCTCCCATGTCTCTTCCTTTCTCGTCCACGATTCTTGTCATGTCTACTCTTTTCTCTACTTTTATCCTTGGATTCATGCTCGTAACTTTGTTCTCTGCCATGTTTGTCTCTTGCAGACACTTTTTCTTTATCAGGATCCACATCTTTCTTGCTAATCTCTTTCAAGAAACCCTGTTTGCCGTATTTACGTTCTATATGTTCATCCATCCTTGAATGCATCAGCTGCCTTGCTTCAATTTCAGCCATGGTGAGACGCTCCCGTCCCCCTCGTCTTGCCGTTTCCTGCTGCTGACGTTCTCTTTTTGCTGCCTCACGCTCTAGTCTGACAGCTCTCTCTGCCATTGTTTCCTTTTCTGGCCTAAACTGTCTGTCTCTACTCTGTCCAGTATTCCTGTCTCCTCTCGATGATCTTCTAGATTCAATTCGCTTAGATGCAACCCCTTCTTTTTCTTTCCTTCTATCATAAATTGGTGATCTATCTCGTTGTACTGTGAAATTCTCCCACTGCTTGCCCTCTCCAAAGGTAAATGCACCAAAGGAATAAAGTTGCTCCCACTGACTTGAATCTTCAACTCGTCGTTCATCTCCTCTCCTTTTGCCAAATTCATTCCAATATGCTTCATATCTTCTCACAGCTTCCTCATCTGGATGAGAATCACGCTTGACTTGAATAACTTGCCGTAAATCACCATAGTTACCACGATCCCTTGATTTACCACCATCAGAGTCCGATTTTTTGCCATCCATCTTGCTTTTCTGGCCTTTGGACAAGTCGGGAAGTATTTTGGGATTGTTTGGATCGACAATAACATTTCTAGTGTCTTTGTTCTTTTTCTTCTTTCTACGCTTCTTCTTTTTCTTCCCTCCATGTCCCTCATCATCACTTTTCACTTCTCCTTCTTCAGCTGAAGAATCACCTGTTTTCTTTCCTTTTACCTCTCCATCTTTACTGTGATGATGTTTCGAGTCTTTCTTTTTCTTTTTACTGCGTTCTTTTCCTTTCTTTCGTTCAGGAATAGCTCCTTCCTCTTCCGATTGTGAATCAAAACTACTACTTGAACCATGTCTCTTCCTTTCCCCTTTCCTGTCTTTCCTTTTTGGTTTATTAACAATGTCAACTCTAAGAATTTCAATTTCTCCAGCTTCTGTTTTTCTTGTAACAGTTCTTTCACCTTTCACAACTTTTATTACTTCAATATCTTCTGCTTTTTCACCAATCCCATCGATGGCTGCATCTCTTTCTGCTTCTATTGTGCCCTCATCAACATCAGATTTGTCCGCCTCCTCCTCCTCCTTATCATCATGATGTTTGTTATCTATATTGTTATCAGCACCGTCTTTGATATCATCTTCATTTGACACACTGTCTTCTTTCCCCAGTGAATCAGATGGGGTTACAGTGTCAGTTTTGTTTACATTGCACACATTGTCGTTAGGATCACCTTGTTCACCTTGATCCTGATGTGATATATCACCAGTTTCATCCTTGGACTGATCCTGTGAATCAGTTCCTGGATTAGTCTCAGGATCATCTTTTGATGGATTGTCAGATGGTATCAACTTATCATTCATGTTACCCTCTTCAGGTAACTCAACACCCTCTGATCCTTCCTTATGGGAATTTGTGACAATACTGTTAACAGTCTCCTCCTCATCGATAACATTTTTGATTGGATCCTCAAGAGGATCCTGTTCTTCCTGAGAGTCATCATTCTCATCAACAGCATTATCTAACTGAGTTAAATTATCCTTCACAATATCGCTTTCTGCTTCATCTTGACCTGGATTCATTACCAACCCCTCTGCGTTATTCTCATCCTTCGCTGATTCATCAGACTCCTCACCACCATCTTGATCCATGGGACTTTGGTTTGCAACCTCCTCCTCCTCTTCCTTTTCTTCATTATGCATATCAGGTTCCATGATATTTTGGCCACAAGAATTTGAGTTGTCACCATCTACTACTTTATCATCAGCATTTCCCGTTTCATCTTTAGAAGTGATGCTGGATGAGCTTGCATTTTTCTTAGGTTTACTTTTGAATTTATCCTCTGAAAGTGTAGAAATAAAAGAAAATGGTTAAGTATACTGGAAGATGTTAGGATTTGGTATGATGTACTAGCACTCACATTTGATACTGTTAGATGGAACTGTCCCTGCTTCATATGTTTCTATACATAAAATCACTGTTAATGTTTTTTAATGTTTGCCTTGGACAAAATCATGCAATAACTCTACTTGTGAGAATTACATTGTCCATTGGACAATATCAATCAGCCTTCTTAAAAATTATAGAATTATGGACTTGTGTTTTGAGTAGTATTATGTGAACCATGTATACAGGTAATCATTATCATGTCATGCTGGTATTTCCAGGCTGTCAAGACTCCAAAGAGAGCCTGAGGCAGGGAGAGACTGATGAGATGTGGGCTGCAAATCCCCAAAAATGGGATGATTTTGCACAAAACTATTGGGTTTTATCCTCCAAAACCAACCTTCAGACACTAATCATATTTGACAAGTGGCATACATTCCCACAATCTAGCCATCATACATTCAGGCAATCTTTTTTTGACTTCCATTCGTTAAACCATATCTTAATTCATTCCTGTATTCAAAGTTGCAATTATAACTTACCTTCGTTAACGGACAAGTGTCCATCTCTGTGTATTGTAATGTTACTGCTCTTCATATGCAATACACTCTGCCCAGCCATGATGCTCCCTAGCAGGTCAGGCACACCACCAGCAGTAGAATCAGGCCTGAAACAATGGTGGTTAATCATAATCAGTAATATTATTGGTTTTCTTGATCACAAGTATCATTAGCTGAAATATGTGTTAGCAAGTAATATAAACCTTTATTAAAAAGATAGGATAATAAGAACATAGATATTCTGATAGGATAATAAGAACATAGATATTCTTATATATCAGTTAGTTTCTTCACATTCATTTTAATTGGGTGAAAATATAAACATTGGATTTATGTGTTGCAAAAATTGAGCTGTAATTTCATTATCTTTTAATGAACTAACATCAAAAAGCATATGAAATTGAGACTAATCATACACTCATCTTAACCCTCTACCCGTGGGTGTCAACTGCAGACAACAAGTTCCAAATTTCAGAATTGGCCATTTTCATGACCATATTTAGAATCAGCATGAAAAACAGTTAAGTGGTTCTTGAGATAGTGCTTGATATTTTAAGAAAATATCTGAAAACTTGGACATTTTCATGTTGAAGCCTATGGCCAGTGCACAGAGCATTAACAACTTACTTTGTGATGACAGGTTCAGCAGTCTTTGAGCTTTGTGCATACACATTGTCGTCACTATGAAAGACAAAAAATAAAGTCAAAATGTACTTATTATGTAATACAATATGAGGTGTGCATACTATACATTATGCGAAAAACAACTGGTACAATTTGACTACTGGAGCAATGGCATTAAACAGACAGTACACCAAAAACAAAAAAACAACACTTTACAAGGAATTTCAATTAAATGAACACAGGTTTCAACAGCTGCATTCAATCCAACCGTGATATTTTGCATATTTCAAACTATAAGCGAACAAACAACCTTGGATACAGTACTAACTAATCACGAGTGCGTTGGCATGGTTGGATTCACTTCACGTACACTAAGTTGCACACGCTGGTGTACATTAAACAAAAAAGTTGTCGCGCTAAAGTAACAAAAGTATATCATCTACCTTTGATTTTGGTACACATACAAAGCACAGAATTGTTCCGAGTGGAACACTTTTGCAATAACGATTTTCAACAAATGATGCACATACCATTGTGAGTTTCAAACTACAAGTAGAAAATGTTTGATATGCATTCATACCTTGGTTCAAACAGCGCATTACTGCCGGTGATGCTCAGTTTAGCGGCACCTATTTCACTTAGTCTGTAATCCATTCTACTCTTCTTTACAACAACAATCTTCTGATCAGGCATCATACTTCCTGATCGGGGCTTCACTAATTGCAAACTCTTAGCAATGCGCCCTCGTGTTGTGCTCGGTGTCCTCTTAACAGTTCGCACTCCACCAGGCCGGCGCTTTGAAGCGCCTGTCTTCCTTCGTACCGTCTTCTTTTTGCGTCTTCTCTTTCCTTTTCCTTTCGGTGATTTGGTTGTCTTTCGTTTCCTCTTCCCTTTGGTTTTCCTTTTAGTTGTCTTCTTGCGTTTTGGGGTGGTTGTGCGAGGGCGTTTTGAAGTGCTCGGCTACATAGTGATATTAAAAAGAGGCATAAAATTACAGTTACACATTTTGTCTCATTTTGACCTTTAATAGGAGACCTGCTTTAATAAAATCCTAATTATACTAGCTAAATTGCAAACTTTATATCACTTCCATGCAATAAATGGGTGAATTAGCCCCAATTCCAATTCCGCATTGTCACTGACTACCTTATTCAATTTAGCATTTTATTCAAGTATTTTGTACAGTACACAGAAACCTTACCCGTGCTGCTTCCTCCTCGATAAGACGCTGAGCACGTGCCCTGCTAATTACAGCACGGACATGCTCACTGACCCTGGTGCGAGCAATAGCACGTACAACATTTGGCCTGTGTTCAATGGTGGTCCACTCGTCTTCACTCTCGTCTCCAGCCTCAACCTCAACGGTATCTACACAAAACACACAACACAAGCTTGCAAATGTAACCAACACAATTATAACAATTTGAGAGCCATGACATTTACTCCATTGTTTAACTCCATCATCAATTATAGTTTATTAATTCAGGGCTACCTGTACGGACCCATATATAATTTGACACTTTAGTGCATTTGGCAACAAATGAAGTAGCACATGTGCTGTAGCAACATAACATTGAGAAGAACAACAAAACCAGGAACACAGCCAAATCATCTTGAGCGCCATATTATCTGGGTTTTAAAATTTAGCACCTCCCAGTAAAAATGGTTGATAACCCCTAAATTAAAGCATACTGTACTAAGGGTTTAACTTTCTCTCTGCTCACCATGGTGCCGATTGCGGGCTACACATTCTGGACAGAACCACTCCTCAACAGGGATATGGTCCAATGGAGGGTTAAGACATTCACAATGATATCCTGCATCACATCCATCACACAGTAGCAAGCGATCTTCTCTGTCACATCGTCCGCAAACCTATATCATTACATAGGAAGAACAAAGACAAACATCGTGATTTAATGATCTCTTTCTATTCTGCTGAAAGCATATATAAAATTATTTTGTTGCTGGTTATAAAATCAGACTTAAATTTTTCACATACAATACAACTCTGAACTTTTGCATCTTTAGGACAATGATTTTCAACTGACAAAAAATTCTATTATCTTAGTTGCAATACAAGTTCCCATATGAGACATAACATCTTAGAAGGATGTTTCACAATCCAGTACATGTATATATACATTGGTTCTAATTGAAGCATGTTTTAGCTACATCAATCACTGTCACACAACTTGCTTTTGCCGCTGGAAAATACATCTTCTCAGAAGTTAACTTATGGTGGCAGAAAGGCCAGGAGATGATTTTAATCACAAATTATTAACACATACTTTCAATGCTCACTCAGTGATAATACCCGCAGTTAATTTCAACTCGGTTAAATAACAGACGGTGGCTTTATTCTATACAAATTAAACATATTTCTGGTTTATGAACATCATTCGAACCGAATACCTATATTGAGGTCAGGTATGAAGGTGAATGAACTATGCCACTGGAAATGAGACCATTGGGCTATTCCAGTTGAAATCCATACACCCCCTATGGAAGACATAACCTTAACTTTCTACACAGGGGTGTAGATTTCAAATGGAGTCATCCATTGAGGTAACCCATTTGATATTCACACTCCCTGCATGGAAGATTAAGGTTAAGTCTTCCATATAAAGTGTATGGATTTCAACTGGAATAGCCCTTTATGGCTGATAGTGTCACTCGGTGTTTACCTCACAGTATGTAGGATCCTCCTCTTCCTGGACATCAAATGCCGTTTTTGGTTCATCCACATCTATATGTTTCACCACTTCCCCACCAACACAATGTCTTACTAGAATGGCGCGGAATATGCTACGATCAACAGGACAAGTATTCACCATCTGAAATTATAATGAATAACATCTCACCAGTTTTAGCATGAAAGTCATCAGTTTCATTCTATTCTTCTTCTACAAACTGACAATATTTCAACAAATAAATCATGTGGATCAAGTTTTACCTAGACAGTGTAGAGAACTGAAACTAGTAGTATAGTTATAAGGCAGCACATAGCATGTATCACATTTTGTGCTGTACCTGAAAACTTTTATTTCTATGAGGAACACCCAGTATGATATAAATTATTGAATTGCCTCCATTAAAATAATTTACAACTAAAAGGTTTCTTAACCCTAACCCTCCTGTATACTACAAAATACTACTTGATATATGCGCTGTTCGTGCGTGCATCCCACGTGGTGTGATGACGCAATCGCCCTAAGTGATATATAGGCACGGTTTCGCTGGCCAGCGAAGCCCAAGACCGTGGCAAAGTGTCGCCGACCGAGTGCTTGGCATGCGAGGGGTCTCGGGTTCGAATCCCACCCAGAGCAAACAACTTCTTTCTTTCTTTTCTCTCTTTATTCTTTCCTTCTTTCCCTTCCCGTCGCTAAAAAGCCCTTAGGCGGTTAGGGTTAGGTTACCACTATCGAAACTCAGTATAGGCTTCCTTAACCCTAACCCTCCTGTATACTACAAAATACTACTTGATATATGCGCTTTTAGATGCGTGCATCCCACGTGGTGTGATGACGCAATCGCCCTAAGTGATATATAGGCACGGTTTCGCTGGCCAGCGAAGCCCAAGACCCGTGGCAAAGTGTCGCCGACCGAGTGCTTGGCATGCGAGGGGTCTCGGGTTTGAATCCCACCCAGAGCAAACAACTTCTTTCTTTCTTTTCTCTCTTTATTCTTTCCTTCTTTCCCTTCCCGTCGCCAAAAAGCCCTTAGGCGGTTAGGGTTAATCAAAATAGATAAATCTGATTACCTTTGACCATTCCAGAATACATTCCAAGCAGAAAGTATGGTCACAACTTTCCGGTGTTCCAACATCTTGATCCGTAAACGGACAGAGGCAAACTGGGCACTTCTCTGTTTCCGAGTCATCTACCATGTCCGTCTCTTCGGCCATACTAGACTGTTCTCCTTCCACTTCGTTGTCATCCCCTTCTGAATCTTCTCCTTCTCCATCGTCATCTTCCCCCTCCTCGTCATCCTCATCCTCTTCATCACCAGTCGCAACCTCTTCTCCATCTAAATAATAAAGACAAAATTGTTGAATCAGTTTGCATTATATTAAATAATGTCCATTGGGTGGTCACATAAATGACACATTCTGGAGCCCTTTTTTAGGTTGTGATAGAAACTTATTTTATATTACTATGTGATTTTTGCACAAAGTTTTACTTTGTTTACCTTGGATATCCTCCTCTTCACCCTCTCCAGATTCATCATCTTCCTCCTCACTCCCTTCTTCATCTATGAATAGACAAAATCATGCCATGTCAGATATATAGGTTAAATTAAACCCATCATGAACGTGGTACTACATCTGATTACAAGTTGGTTATAGTTAATATGAAAGTCAAAGTAAAAACATTTAAATATTGGAACTTATGTATGTTGGTATTTTGCAGCTTATTCCAATGCTAAGGTGCTACCGTACTTAATAACATTCATCTGATATTACATAATAAACACTTTGTTATATAAAATGATCAGGTTTATCACAATTTTTATCCTACCTTCCTCCTCACTTTCTTCATCTCCTTCCTCCTCATCTATTTCTCCTTGTTCCATTTCTTCAACTTTTGCATCTTTAACATCTACACCTCCTTGTTCTGGTGGTACATCATCTTCCTTCTTGTCACCAGGTACATTGTCTTCATCTTCCTGTGATGAGTCTTGTGTAGTGTCTTCACCATCAGATAGCTTCAGGTTCTTGGAGTTGCTGATGTGTACTGAAGGCATCTCCTCAGTAGCAGCTGGTGCCTTGAGTTGTGTGTCATTATCCCCTGCTGCAGCATGGTTGTTTGCATGCTCTGTCTGCTGGAGATGATTAGGTCCTTGTTCAGCATCAGCCATGGTTTTGGGCCATACACCGATTGCAGATCATTCAACTAGATGCATTAAAAATATAATTGTAGTAATAAATTTATTATAAAAAAAGCAAAGCAAGTATATTTGTGACATGATCTAATCCATGGGTGCCAAAGGCTGCAAATTTGAAACTGAGATAAAGGCAAAAATATGGAGTAAAAAACAATACACATCACAAAACCTTATAACTTTAGAACCAAGTATGCTAGACCTTTGGTGTTTTCAGTATATGATAGCCTAATGTTACTACAAGGTAATAATTATAGTAACTCAATTTTCAAAAATGCCTCCTTTGGCCCCATGGAGCAGATTGTGTCACATTTTCATATTGGTATTAATTTCAATTTTTTAAAAACTTGTTATATTCAGTCTCTGGCAGAGAAGAACAACACTTATTTACATTGTGAGAGCGTGCTGCGTGCACAGAAACATGGAAATCTGATTGCCTGATTCCTCGTATGATAAGCATGACAACAAACTGATAATCTGAAAACCGCTCGCATCAATCAGAGCAAAAGACTGTCGTACCCCTCTCAAAGGCTTGTAGGATAAAATTATACGTCGAACAACTGAATACAAGCACAACGTATGGACCAATATATTTTTGTAAACATTTTAGGCCTATAACAAAATGTAAGTTCGTACAAATTGTACAACTACTCCTCCTTTGGCCCCATGGAGCAGATTGTGTCACATTTTCATATTGGTATTAATTTCAATTTTTTTAAACTTGTTATATTCAGTCTCTGGCAGAGAAGAACAACACTTATTTACATTGTGAGAGCGTGCTGCGTGCACAGAAACATGGAAATCTGATTGCCTGATTCCTCGTATGACAAGCATGACAACAAACTGATAATCTGATTGGAATATTATATTTCAAAGCATTGGTCAGCGCAGAGCACAGTAGGGAACACAAAACCGCTCGCATCAATCAGAGCAAAAGACTGTCGTACCCCTCTCAAAGGCTTGTAGGATAAAATTATACGTCGAACAACTGAATACAAGCACAACGTATATGGACCAATATATTTTTGTAAACATTTTAGGCCTATAACAAAATGTAAGTTCGTACAAATTGTACAACTATAGTTTCTACCCTATGACCTATAAAAGTTACCTGTTATCAAAGTGTCCGCAAAAAACTGGTCATCGCAAGTATCTTTGATGCTGAAAACTAAGGATATTCACGCAGGGACAGGCCAAAATCCTTACCTCGATCGTAAAATCCAGCCGATGCATGTCATAAATAATTCATTATTCTATTGTGTAGATGTCACTGATTGTGTCCATGTATTGTTATTGCACCTGCGATCTCACGTGAGAGCAGTTGTCAAGCTGAATTTATACTCGATCGCTGGATCACCACCACATGAATTCGCCTCTCGAAAACCTCTACGAGGTTGTTGCATCGAGCACGCTGACTGGCTTAGCAATTATCAAAGTAGTTTGGAAACCAATCAGGTTAGACGTACTTTACTGGTGAGTCACATTAATTAATACCGTAAAAGGCCGCCCCCGTTCATTGATTGGCTTACAATTTTTAAAAGAATGGCTTTTGCAACCAATCACAATACGGGTTATATGACGACCGTCGGAAATTTTGCATACGTCCACGATGACGTCATGCCCCAGAGCCACAAGGCTGGCTTCTCTGCGGAAGCGAGCGAGTGGTATAAAGTCAGTTTCACACCTGTGATTTAATGGAGCACATCCACAGCGCATTTGACAGATAAAAATGAAATTGGCAATTCTGAGCAACGGGATTCCATGAAATGGACGATTATGTAAGTTATTCTACAGGATCGGTACCGGTAATAATTAACAGCTGGTCTGCTGTATTTGAAGTGCATATTGAAGTTTGTAAGTTTGTGACTTTGTATGTTTATTGCAATTGATATTATAGGAAGCTTAAATTGGCAGGCTCTCATGCAATGTATCCGTCTCTTTTGAACATATATGGACGTTCAGGGCAAGTCATACTGAAGTATGAGATGAAGTATGACTTGCCCACACAGGGTATAGGATAAAATTATGCAAAGAAAACAAGATGCAATGCAAGTTGCAACAAAGTGAACAATCAGAAATGAAACGAAGAAAGTCACACATCGTACACTGGAACATTTTACAATCAAACTTTACAAGCTAGCGCACAAGATCAAATTACTGATGCTTATTATCGTTATTCTTAATAGTCGCATGCACCATATTCGTTCCATTAACCGGCCAGGGCGCTTAACAAAGTTTTTTGGGGGGGGCACTTATTTTTTTTACATTGTTTACATTTACTGCATGTAATAAATGGCCCAAATTAACGTCCAAACATAAATCCATTTTTTGAAGTCTCAAATTGCTGAGAGATTGTATTGAGTGACGGACTTGCAATCTCAAACCTAAATTGTGACTGGGCACTTTACTTTCAGTCTCCCACATGTTTGAATGGGAAGTGTTTTGTGCACTTTCTGACACTTAGGAGCACATAGCGCTAAAATCCTGGGCTAAAATATAGCTTCACATTTAAGGCTAGACATTGCTAGAGACCATTGCATTCAAAATCTAGTCGGACTGGCTGAACTTGGCATGACACCGTGTATTGTCACGACAGGCAATCAGCGAATCGCATCAAAAATGTTGCTAAAATAGCACTTCAACAAAATTTTAGACAGTTCAAAATAGACAACTTTCGACTCAAAAAATACAGACTCATCGAAATATTTATAACTTTCATTCACTCGGCCGGCCATCTGGGAACATTGTCCCCTTCGTCCCCTTTGCACAAGCGCGCACAGAGCAACCAGCTCGAAAAAAGGGAACTGCACATGTGCACACTGGTTTTACAAGGCTATTCCCTCTTTGTGACGTCAGCCCAACCAAGACTAAGAGAATCCAAATTTCAACATCATGTTGCAAAAAATTAGGTATGCTAGGTGAATTCAAATTTGCCATCAAATTGCATCATTTTACATATCAAATTAAAGCCCTTGAGTAAAGAAAGCCAAAACTGAAAACATTTTTGTCATAGCACTTTCCGTAACAAAGTTACATCTTGTCAAAGATTGACTTTCATCAAAAAGATTCTGCTAACAAAATTCCCCAAAACGGCATTTAGGGGTGTTTCTAGATCTTAATCTCATGTCGATAGCAGCTTTTTTAATGGAACTGCTATCAAAATCTCTCTAAAATTCCATGTGCAACTTGATTATCACCATAAAAAATCATATATTTTGTTCAAGTGAAGTATAAAAAACATATTTATGTAGGTTTCCTTCACCGACCTGTTCTCGAAAAAAAAAATTCAAATTTCTATGTAAATATGCATTGTGTTTGGGCCCCAGTCTCGGCGAATTTCGCTGACTAGCAAATGTGTTAACTAAGGTTTGCCTGGGATACCTAAAAAAATGTCAACGCTGTCTAGTGTCTGACCGAAAAACAACAGCAAAGTAATTTGAAGCAAGAGTTCTTGAGTATTAGTCAGAACGTAAACATGGACGGTAAAAAGAGTTTTTAGTTCACAATTCACAAATCAAATTATCAACATCAAAAAGATTATCATGATCACTGTTACAGTCGAGCAGTAAAATGACAGTGATCATTTATCATTTTCTGACCAAAAGTTTTACTCATAACATTGCAGAAACAAAACCCAAAATGTACCATTAACACCACTGTGATATTTTCTCGATAAAATACATGATTTTATTGACAGCTACCTACGACTGTCCGTAGAAAGCAACACTACAGTTAATAGAGTAATCGCGCGACTCGATTGTCTTGAAAGGTTAATTGCCCATACGTACCGGCAAAAACTCACCTTGACTGGCCTACACAAAGAATTTCATTATTCCACATGTCACAGACAACAAAATACAATCAACTAACCTTTTACGATAAAGCAACCATTCAAGTTACTTCAGTTTTAATTTTAAATCAATTTTGATGGTAATAAACGTGTAAAACAAGGACATTTTCTGTCACATTCGTCTGGATCTTCGCCGACAGGGATGCGCCATCTTGAATAATTACCAACCCACAATGCATTGCTTGCACATTTTGCTGCATGCAAAATAGTTGAAACCGCATACGGCGATAGTTTCTATTTTAGAAGCTAAGAAATCAAATGAGATGGAGATCATAGAAGCGCTCATCTGTGGGGTATGAACGTTTGGACAGTATTTATTGTGGGACATCAGACATATCGAATTGCATTCTGAATACGAAGAATGTCCTTCTGATATCAAATAATTTTGATGTTTTTGAAATTCACAATGTAGGCCTAATACACATTTTAGGCAAAGTGATTACAAATTTATATTTTTGATATTTAACAGTAGGCCTACTCTCCAGGCTCTGTGCAGTAGGGCATACTCGAAGTAAACTTTATAAATCTGATGATAGGCCTATATACTTATAGTGTATGTAGGTGGGATGAAAAGCCGACGATCAATTGAAAATTTTGACCTTTCATATTGAAGATATGAATTTTTTTCCCAAAACACCAAAAAAAATTTGGTCATTTGGGGAAAAAATCCATATCTTCAATATGAAAAGTCAAAATTTTCCTCCCAGCTACATACACTTTAAAAATGTCATTAGATTTATAAAATTTACTTCGAGGACTGTTGTATCAAAAATGTGAAAAATATCAAATTTTAATAATTTGTCATAAAATTTGTATTACTCTCAGAAATGTTGTCCAAGAACATATTTTCAACATACCTGAAGTTGATGGTGAGGCAAAATGTCATCGCGGGTTTTGAGGGGGGATCAAAATGTAAAAAAAATGTAGGCCTACAATTGGGGTTTTGCATGGGTAATATCTCAGCTAAAAGTATTCTAACAGACTCAATATGGGATAAGAGTAATGTCCTACCAAAGGGCTCTGACTGGCAAACAAATGGACAGTAAATTATTTTTACTTTTGGAGTTCTGACCCCCCCGAAGTTGGTCCTGGACGAAGTTGCGTTTTGAGGGCCCTATATCTTTTAAAGTAAAGGAGTTTTCTGATGCCATATTTGAATTCTACACAAAATAGTACCCCAGGATACATACTTTTCAAAGTTGTAGGGGGTTCCCCTTAATACATATATATGGACCTCCAAACATCGTCTTTCGCGTTGCGACACATTTTTTACGCTGACCCCTCCCTCTAAATTCCAAATTGATGCCACGGGAAAACGAAATGGCGTATGTAGCTCAAATTTTCAGGATTTTACTTTCTCATCAATATCTACCACCACACAGAAAAAGAAAGAAATTGAAGAGGTGCTGCGGTGCACATCCCTGGAGTTGACATGGATTGGCTCGTCTCATATCCCTGGCTCAACTAACGTGGTAAGTGTTCTATACCATAACTCATATATTAATATTCATATATATTCATATAATATTTAAATAAGTAATACCTAATCCTTTAGTTAGTCCTAACTAGCAATAAAAGTCCAATTTTAATATTTGGCCAATGTTCAGAAATAAGGGCCAAATGCGTTTTCAGGGTGTTTTTCGTGGTAAATGTTGTGACAATCAACCCCAAAGACTTGTACTAACACTAATTTCAGTTTATGCATTCTAATTTTTGGGAAAGACATATTCCATTAAGCTTATAACAAACCATTTGATTAAAGTAACACCAAAAAGTAGAAATTAGAGCAAAATATCGGCATACACTCAAGACTTTGTTCCAAGTCTGTGATTTTTATGATTCGATTGTCACTCAGAAATGTGCATAAAAATGATCTGATAGCAATGCAAGCCAGAAATAAAACGAAAATGTAAGTTCTCTACATTAAATAATAACTCAAAAACAATCACATTCGAAATGTTGAATGGCATTTGAAGAAAATGCATGGCCTACACTACAGTATAATGCATATCTTACAAAAATGTTCTGGTTTTTGATATAAAAATGGAAAATGGTTTGATCCATTGAGCGCACATCCTGGTTGGTTCTACAATAATTTTGACATTCGTAAAGTCTTTTTGGGACACTCTAGCTGTAATGATTTAGACAATTGTATCCGTATCATTTAATATATTTGAAGTTTTTGTTGAATTGAAAAAAAGTTCCATTAGCCAGTTCAAAAGTCCGTATTGCTTTCAACGTTTAACGACTAACGTCACTATGATACGGTCGATATTTTTTTTTTATATAAACGTTAGCTATAGCAACGGGGTCAAAATTATGGCATATAAATGCATGAAGCGATACCAGACAGAAAACCGGGACAGAAAACAAAAGAGAACATTAATGCAATCGAATCTTGAGCTTTGTATCAAACAGAACTGCGTCATAAATGGAGTGATTGATCATAAAGTTATATATAAACCAGAGCTAACTAGGGCACGGCACCATAATTGACTCACACGCCGTAACATGTTAAAGGAACATTTCGTGACCAATGGCTCGATTCCCTGATCTCCAGCAGCTCACAATTTAGGCCTACTCCAAAAAAGGTGAGATTTTATACCGTGATCAGAAACCTATGATACACTTCCTTGCAGATTTGGTGTGGTCCTATTTGTATAACTTTGTATTTTCCGGCTGTCGACAGCCCGAAATTGCAACAAAGTGGCCTATGGGTCGGTCGTTGTAATACAATCTCATATTCGGCGCTATGCGTAACTTGCAAATGCAATGTCCGAATCAGCTTGAAATTCTGGAAATAAGCTTTTTACGTGGAAATCTATCCAACCATACTCTCTCTACTCATTTCTCCAAAAAGAAAAGAGGATGCTAAAAGCCATGTTCACTTTATGCAATTGTAAGCTATTGTACATGTAGGCTATAAGACTCGCCAATCAGCTCCGACCATTATGATCCAATGCGTTTTCCATGGCATTAACCAGTGAAGATGTAACAAAATTGCATTTTATTCTGCAATAACATAACATTTGAATAATAATTGCGATAAAAAGGTTAGTACAAATGAATCAAATGTTCCTGTTTTGCTGATGGTATCGGAGAATAGTTCGGGTCATATCGATAATGGGTCTGATATTACTTATTAGCGCAAAACTAATTGCTTTGTCGAAAAAAAATATCGAACGCAATTAAGACGCATTTCAGTTTCACCTGCTGTTCTCCCATGCCAGTCATACAGAAGCAGTTCGCATATTTTATAACCCTTTTGACGTTTGCTTTTATACTGCTGCCTTATTTTAATCAATACAAGAATTAATTTATAAGACTTCACTTATTGGGATATAAAGACGTGATCAAGATCTGCATGCGCACCGGTAAGGTAAGATTATGTTATCTAATGATCATTGGCGTAACCAAAAAAGGCAGAGCGCGTAACAACCATGTTCGTGCGGAGCACTTGCCCTTAACCCCCTCACAAATATTTGAGTTACTGGAATTGCTGCGGACTTTATTCTGAGAATCAACAAAGCTGGATGCATTTCATTTGCTACTAGCCTTGATGAAGAATGAACTCTTTAATGGCGAAAACATTATATTGCTGATTTAAAACGTAAGTATATAAAACACTTCATATCTCTAATAATATACCGTAGTGTAGTATAGTATTAGTATAGTATAGTATAGTATAGTATAGTATAGTATAGTATAGTATAGTATAGTGTAGTATAGTTTAGTATAGTATAGTATAGTATAGTATAGTTTAGTATAGTATAGTATAGTATAGTATAATATAGAACTAGTATTAGTATAGTATTAGTATAGTATAGTAAAGTATAGTATAGTATAGTAAAAAAGTATAGTATAGTATAGTATAGTATAGTATAGTATCGTATAGTATAGTATAGTATAGTATAGTATAGTATAGTATAGTATAGTATAGTATAGTATAGTATAGTATAGTATAGTATAGTATAGTATAGTATAGTATAGTATAGTATAGTATAGTATATAGTAATAGTATAGTAAAGTATATACGGTAGTATATAGTATCGATACCAATTTGACGCGTCATATCTTTTGGCCGAAATCAAAATACATATAAGAGTAAATTCATGTAATTATTTAGATACCATACATTTTCCTTCCCTATTACAACATACAAGACCAACAAAAAGTACACCTCAAATGCAACATATCATCAAAAAATGTGTGTTTCTCATTGAGAATTGTGAAATTGAATTTTAAACTTTTCTCTTCACCTTCATACTTGTGGAATTTCTACGAAAATCATTATCTTTTTCTGTTATGATATAGTTGATGATAACAGATTGTCAGATTGAAATCATTTCTTTTAAATATAATATTATCCAATCTAACAATGGATATTGGATATCTATAACAATGGATATTGGATTTCATCTCACCGATGAAGTACCAACTGAAGATCAAATTTGACTTTTACCAGCGTTTTAATTTCATATCAATTTGTAAGCGCTCTTTAGCAAAGTCATGTGAATTTACAATTAACCGTATGACAAAACAAAATAGTAACTTTTTACACAATATTTGCAATTTAAAGATAATTGGCCATTGCTCATTGCAATGAAGCTGATAAGTGTACTCTTTTATTTAATGACATAAAAAATGAACTAGAGTCAACAGACGCTGAATACAAGCCGCAATTTGACCCCTATAACTTGACCCCTGGGTTACGGATGGGGTCAACTGCTCTTGCACTGTGCTTAGGATGTCATAAGAAATATTCCTGGTGAATTTCAGCTTAATCGGAACTTATACATGGATTTTGATTTTTTGAAAATTTTTGATTGACCTTTTGACCCTTTTAATAACCTTTGACCTCAATGTAAAAAAAAACCTTATGTACACCGACAAAATGCATTGTTTCAATTTTAATTAAAAAATTCTAACATGTTCAGTTCTTGAGATAAAAATTCTTAAAGTTATTCAGCTAAAAACAGGAAGTGACCCCTTAATGACCTTTGACCCCCAAAATAAAAATACCATGCATACATCAGGGAACACTAATTCATGTATGTTGGTTATATTATTCTGGTCTGTTTACATTTTGAGATAAAATTTTTTTGAACATTTTGGTTTTTGACCGGAAGTAACCCCTTAATGACCTTTGACCCCAAACCTGTAGGCATCCTAAAGACCCTGGCTAGTAGCAATGCATGTGTGCTAATGGCGACTCTCTGCTATATATTTTGTAAGACAGTGACCCCTTAATTTTTTGAATATTTTTAGCTTTCAGACCGGAAATGACCCCTTAATGACCTTTGACCTCAATTCTTTTTAGGAAGTTTTAAGCACTGCCACATGTTGATTCATATGCATGAGTCACATGATCATTGCATGAAATTTGTGGAAGGAGTAGCATTTTTTGTGAAATCACATTTTTGACCATTATAGCTAGGTCAAAGGTCACAGCGAGGTCAAAGTCAAATGGAAGGTTGGCCTAGCCCAGTGGTCATTTGGGTCAACTTTGGTTGAAATCTGTCAATCCTTGCGGAGCTACATGCAGTTGATTGCGGTTGCCAGAAGAAAGAAAGAAGAACTAGATCTGGTTACAGATATGGACCTAGCCGGGGCCGGAAATGCCAGTCTTAACTTAAAGTTTGACCTTTGACCGGCTATTATTGACATCTCACACCATTAATGGTGCATCACTGTAGCATGTAGGGCTTTATCCGTCTTCCATAGGCTGAGATACAGCTATTTTCCGTAATTTTACACATTTTTTTGCGAATTTGACGTTTTGACCTCCTTAATGACCTTTGACCCCAATATAAAAAAAACCTCATACACACCGCAAAAATGCATTGTTACATTTTAAATTAAAAAAATCCACTATGCTTAGTTATGGAGATAAAAATTCTTGAAGTTATTTAGCTTAAAACCGGAAATGACGTGTAAATGACCTTTGACCAAAAAAATAATAATACTGTGTACACATCGGGTAACACTAATGCATATATGAAGTTTATGCAACTCTGGTCTGTTTACGTTTTGAGATTTAAAAAAATGAACATATTTGATGATTTTTGGTTTTTGACCGGAAGCGACCCCTTAATGACCTTTGACCCCACAACTGTAGACACCCCAAAGACCCTGGTTGGTAGCAATGCATGTGTGCTAGTGACAACACCCCGCTATGTAATTTGTCAAAGAAGAGAAATTTGAATATTTTTAGCTTTCAGACCGGAAATGACCCCTTAATGACCTTTGACCCAAATTCTGTGAATAATTTATAGGCACTGGATATAGCCGATATATATGTGCAAGTGACGTCATTGTAGGATGTAACATGTAGGAGAAGAAGCATTTTGAAGATATTTGGTTTTATACCGGAAATGACCCTTAATGACCTTTGACCCCAAATTTGTGAATATCCTATAGACACTGGATATAGCCGATGCATATGTGCAAGTGACGTCATTGTAGGATGTAACATGTAGGAGAAGAAGCATTTTGAAATTTGTTGCCAGAAAGAAAGAAGAACTAGATCTGGTTACAGATCTGGACCTAGCTCGGGCCGGAAATGCCAGTCTTAACTTAAAGTTTCACCTTTGACCGGCTAAGCGGCTATTATGGACATCTCACACCATTAATGGTGCATCACTGTAGCATGTAGGGGCTTTATCCGTCTTCAAATAGGCTGAGATACAGCTACTTTTCCGTAATTTTAAACATTTTTTTTGCAAATTTGACGTTTTGACCTCATTAATGACCTTTGACCCCAATATAAAAAAAATCCTATATACACCGAGAAAATGCATTGTTACAGTTTAAATTAAAAAAATATACTATGCTTAGTTATGGAGATAAAAATTCTTGAAGTTATTTAGCTTAAAACCGGAAATGACGTCTAAATGACCTTTGACCAAAAAATAAAAATACCGTGCATACATCGGGTAACACTAATGCATTATATGAAGTTTATATCACTCTGGTCTGGTTACGTTTTGAGATTTAAAAAATGAACATATTTGATGATTTTTGGTTTTTGACCGGAAGTAACCCCTTAATGACCTTTGACCCCAAAACTGTAGACACCCCAAAGACCCTGGTTGGTAGCAATGCATGTGTGCTAATGACAACACTCTGCTATGTAATTTGTAAAAGCAGTGATTTTTGGAATATTTTTAGCTTTCAGACCGGAAATGACCCCCTTAATGACCTTTGACACAAATTCTGTGAATAACTTATAGGCACTGGATATAGCCGATGCATATGTGTAAGTGACATTATCGTACTATGTAATTTGTGGCAGAAGAAGCATTTTGAAGATATTTCGTTTTATACCGGAAATGACCCCTTAATGACCTTTGACCCCAAATTTGTGAACATCCTATAGACACTGGATATAGCCGATGCATATGTGCAAGTGACGTCATTGTAGGATGTAACATGTAGGAGAAGAAGCATTTTGAATTTGTTGCCAGAAGAAGAAAGAAAGATCCGATAGCATCACAAGACCTAGCCGGTGTCCCGGCTAGGTAAAGAAGAAAGATCCGATAGCATCACAAGACCTAGCCGGTGTCCCGGCTAGGTAACTAGTGGCAAATGGTGGTCATAGACCACAAACCTAGCTGGGGCTTGTTGGTGTTGTGGAGGTATCTGACCCCTGCAAAATGTTCCAAAAATATTTCCCTGGTCATGAGGTTTGTTGTCACCGAGTTTGAGTCCCGTGCTCCTTACAGATGTCCAGAAAATGCAATTCTAAGATTTGACCTCAGATGACCTTTGACCTGACCCCTGCAAAATGTTCCAAAAATTTTCCCTGGTCATCAAGTTTGTTGTCACGCAATTCTAAGATTTGACCCCAGATGACCTTTGACCCTTGCAAGATGTTCAATAATGTCCCCTGGTCATGAGGTTTGTTGTCACCGAGAGTGAGACCTATACCTCTTACAGATGTCCAGATAACGCAGCTCTAAGATTTAGCCCCAGATGACCTTTGACCTGACCCCTTCAAATTGTTCCCCTGGTCACGAGGTTTGTTTGTCACCGAGTTTGAGCTTTGAACCCCTTACAGATGTCCAGATAATGAAATTCTAAGATTTGACCTAAGATGACCTTTGACCTGACCCCTGCAAATGTATCAAAATTTTCCCCAGGTCATGAAGTTGGTTGTCACCAAGTTTGAGCCCCCATACCCCTTACAGATTTCCAGAAAATGCATTTCTAAGATTTGACCTCTGCATGACCTATGACCTGACCCCTGTAAAATTTTTCCCTGGTCATGAGATTTGTTGTCAATGAGTTTGAGCCACATATCCCTTACATATGTCCAGATAATGCAATTGTAAGATTTTACCCCTTTAATGACCTTTGACCCCAATTCTGTGTACAAGTTATAGGCACTGGGTATAGTCGATGCATATGTGCAAGTGACGTCATTGTGCTATGTAATTTGTGGTAGAAGAAGCATTTTAAAGGTATTTGGTTATATACCTGTAATGCCCCCTTAATGACCTTTGAACCCAATTCTGTTTACACACTATGGGCACTGGGTATAGCCGATGCTTATGGTCAAGTGACGTCATTGTAGAATGTTACATGTAGGAGAAGAAGATTTTTTAGCTGAAATCACATTTTTAGCCTATTTGACCCCTCTGTAACCTTTAACCTACTAAAAGTCAGGTGACGTGTATGGTCGTGGTCAATGATGGTTGTGATCAAGTTAGGTCAAAATCGGTCAAAGCATGTCTGAGCTAGAGCAAAAATGTGCAATTTGTTGCCAGAAGAAAGAATGGATAGCATTACAGTACCTAGCTGGGGGGTGTAAACCCCCCAGCTAGGTAACTAGACTAAGCTGTGGTCTAACCCACGAACACAGCCGTGTTGTTACCCCTAATGACCTTTGACCCCAAAATATATGAAAACGGCCATAGACATTGGCTAATGTCAATGCATGGGTGCATGTGGCACCACTTTGCTATGTTACTTGTGGCAGAAGGGGCATTTTGAAGGTTTTTCGTCTCAGACCGGAAGTGACCCCTTAATGACATTTGACCCTAAATAAAAAAAAATACCACATATGAATTGGGTACCCACAATTCATGTGTGAACATACTCGTTACTGTCCAATGTTTTTCTTAGCAAATAAAAAAATTTGACGGTTTTTCGTTTTATACCGGAAGTGACCCCTTAATGACATTTGACCCCAAATAAAAAAATACCACATATGAATTGGGTACCCACAATTCATGTGTGAACATACCGTTACTGTCCTATGTTTTTCTTAGCAAATAAAAAAAATTGAAGGTTTTTCGTTTTATTTCGGAAGTGAACCCTTAATGACCTTTGATCCCAAATCTGTGAGGACCCCATAGACACTGGGTAATAACAATGCATGTGTGCAAGTGGTGTCACTGTCCTACGTAATTTGTGGGAGAAGAAGCATTTTAAACGTATTTCGTATTATACCGGAAGTGGCCCTTAATGACCTTTGACCCTAAATATAAAAATACCACATATACACAGGATAACTACAATTTATGTGTGAACATACCGTTACTGTCCTATGTTTGTCTTAGCAAATAAAAAAATTTGAAAGTTTTTCGTTTTATACCGGAAGTGACCCCTTAATGACCTTTGACCCAAAATCTGTGAGGACCCTATAGACACTGGATAATAACAATGCATGTGTGCAAGTGGTGTCACTGTCCTACGTAATCTGTGAGAGAAGAAGCATTTTTAGTTGAAATCACGTTTTTGACCCCTATGACCTCTGCGTGACCTTTGACCCCACGAGTTTCATATGACATGTAGGGGCATGGTCAATGATGGTTGTGACCAAGTAAGGTCAAAATCGGTGTAAGCATGTAAGTGCTAGAGCAAATGAAGTGGTCGGCAGAAAGAAGAAGAACTAGACTTAGCTGTGGTCTAAGACCACGAACACAGCCGTGTTGTGGCCCCTATTGACCTTTGACCCCAAAATATATGAAAACGAGATAGACATTGGCTAATGTCAATGCATGGGTGCACGTGACACCACTTTGCTATGTTACTTGTGGCAGAAGGTGCATTTTGAAGGTTTTTCGTCTCAGACCGGAAGTGACCCCTTAATGACCTTTGACCAAAAAAAAAAAAATACCACATATGAATTGGGTAACCACAATTCATGTGTGAACATATAGTTACTGTCCTATGTTTTTCTTAGCAAATACACATTTTTGAAGGGTTTTCAATTTATACCGGAAGTGCCCCTTAATGACCTTTGACCCCAAATCTGTGAGGACCCCATAGACACTGGGTAATAACAATTCATGTGTGCAAGTGGTGTCACTGTCCTACGTAATTTGTGGTAGAAGAAGCATTTTAAAGCTATATCGTTTTATACCGGAAGTGGCCCCTTAATGACCTTTGACCCTAAATAAAAAAAATACCACATATACACAGGGTAACTACAATTTATGTGTGAACATACCGTTACTGTCCTATGTTTTTCTTAGCAAATAAAAAATTTTGAAATTTTTTCGTTTTATACCGGAAGTGACCCCTTAATGACCTTTGACCCCAAATCTGTGAGGACCCCATAGACACTGGATAATAACAATGCATGTGTGCAAGTGGCGTCACTGTCCTACGTAATCTGTGAGAGAAGAAGCATTTTGAGTTGAGATCACGTTTTTGACCCCTATGACCCCCACATGACCTTTGACCCCACGAGTTTCATATGACATATAGGGGCATGGTCAATGATGGTTGTGACCAAGTTAGGTCAAAATCGGTACAAGCATGTAAGTGCTAGAGCAAATGTAGTGGTCGGCAGAAGAAAGAAGAAAGAAAGAAAGAAGAAAGAAAGAAGAAAGAACCTGTAAGAAAAAAGACACAGCCGTGACTAACGTCACGGCTGTGTAAAGAAGAAAGAAAGAAGAAAGAACCTGTAAGAAAAAAGACACAGCCGTGACTAACGTCACGGCTGTGTAACTAGATCTGGTTACAGATCTGGACCTAGCCGGAGCCGGAAATGCCAGTCTTAAAGTTTATGGACATCTCATACCATTAATGGTGCATCACTGTAGCATGTAGGGGCTTTATCCGTCTTCCATAGGCTGAGATACAGCTACTTTTCCGTAGTTTTAAACATTTTTTTGCAAATTTGACGTTTTGACCTCCTTAATGACCTTTGACCCCAATACAAAAAAAACCTCATATACACCACGAAAATGTATTGTTACAGTTTATATATAAAAAATCTACTATGCTTAGTTATGGAGATAAAAATTCTTGAACTTATTTAGCTTAAAACCGGAAATGACGTCTAAATGACCTTTGACCAAAAAATAAAAATACCGTGCACACATCAGGTAACACTAATGCATATATGAAGTTAATGCAACTCTGGTCTGGTTATGTTTTGAGATAAAAAAAATTAACATATTTGATGATTTGTGGTTTTTGACCGGAAGCGACCCTTAATGACCTTTGACCCCAAAACTGTAGACACCCCAAAGACCCTGGTTGGTAGCAATGCATGTGTGCTAAAGACAACACTCTGCTATGTAATTTGTAAAAACAGTGATTTTTGAATATTTTTAGCTTTCAGACCGGAAATGACCCCTTAATGACCTTTGACCCAAATTCTGTGAATAATTTATAGGCACTGGATATAGCCAATGCATATGTGCAAGTGACGTCATTGTAGGATGTAACATGTAGGAGAAGATGCATTTTGAAGATATTTGGTTTTATACCGGAAATGACCCCTTAATGACCTTTGACCCCAAATTTGTGAACATCCTATAGACACTGGATATAGCCGATGCATATGTGCAAATGACGTCATTGTAGGATGTAACATGTAGGAGAAGAAGCATTTTGAATTTGTTGCCAGAAGAAGAAAGAAAGATCCGATAGCATCACAAGACCTAGCCGGTGTCCCGGCTAGGTAAAGAAGAACTAGATCTGGTTACAGATCTGGACCTAACCTGGGGCCGGAAATGCCAGTCTTAACTTAAAGTTTGACCTTTGACCGGCTATTATGGACATCTCACACCATTAATGGTGCATCACTGTAGCATGTAGGGGCTTTATCCATCTTCCATAGGCTGAGATACAGCTACTTTTCCGTAATTTTAAATTTTTTTTTGCAAATTTGACGTTTTGACCTCCTTAATGACCTTTGACCCCAATATAAAAAAACCCTCATATACACCAAAAAAATGCATTGTTACAGTTTAAATTAAAATTACAGTTTAAATTAAAAAAATTTACAATACTTCGTTATGGAGATAAAAATTCTTGAAGTTATTTAGCTTAAAACCGGAAATGACGTCTAAATGACCTTTGACCAACAAAATAAAAATACCGTGCATATATCGGGTAACACTAATGCATATATGAAGTTTATATTACTCTGGTCTGGTTACGTTTTGAGATATAAAAAAATGAACATATTTGATAATTTTTGGTTTTTGACCGGGAGCGACCCCTTAATGACCTTTGACCCCGTAACTGTAGACACCCCAAAGACCCTGGTTAGTAGCAATGCATGTGTGGTAATGACAACACTCTGCTATGTAATTTGTAAAGACAGTGATTTTTGAATATTTTAGCATTCTCACCGGAAATGACCCCTTAATGACCTTTGACCCCTTATCTGTGAACACCCTATAGACACCAACCCAAGTCAAGTCACATGACCTAAGCATGTTACCATCACATGTAATTTGTGGAAGAAGAAGCATTTTGAAGATATTTGGTTTTATACCGGAAATGACCCCTTAATGACCTTTGACCCCAAATCTGTGAACACCCTATATACACTGGATGTAGACGATGCATATGTGCAAGTGACGTCATTGTACGATGTAACATGTAAGAGAAGAAGCATTTTGAAATTTGTTGCCAGAAGAAAGAAAGATCCGATAGCATCACAAGACCTAGCCGGTGTCCCGGCTAGGTAAAGAAGAAAGAAGAACTAGTGGCAAATGGTGGTCATAGACCACAAACCTAGCTGGGGCTTGTTGGTGTTGTGGAGGTATCTGACCCCTGCAAAATGTTCCACAAATATTTCCCTGGTCATGAGGTTTGTTGTCACCGAGTTTGAGTCCCGTGCTCCTTACAGATGTCCAGAAAATGCAATTCTAAGATTTGACCCCAGATGACCTTTGACCTGACCCCTGCAAAATGTTCCAAAAATTTTCCCCTGGTCATCAAGTTTGTTATCACGCAATTCTAAGATTTAACCCCAGATGACCTTTGACCCCTTGCAAGATGTTCAATAATGTTCCATTGGTCATGAGGTTTGTTGTCACCGAGAGTGAGCCCTATACCTGTTACAGATGTCCAGATAACGCAGCTCTAAGATTTAGCCCCAGATGACCTTTGACCTGACCCCTTCAAATTGTTCCCCTGGTCACGAGGTTTGTTGTCACCGAGTTTGAGCTTTGAACCCCTTACAGATGTCCAGATAATGAAATTCTAAGATTTGACCTAAGACGACCTTTGACCTGACCCCTGCAAATGTATCAAAATTTTCCCCAGGTCATGAAGTTGGTTGTCACCAAGTTTGAGCCCCATACCCCTTACAGATTTCCAGAAAATGCATTTCTAAGATTTGACCTCTGCATGACCTATGACCTGACCCCTGTAAAATTTTCCCCTGGTCATGAGATTTGTTGTCAATGAGTTTGAGCCACATATCCCTTACATATGTCCAGATAATGCAATTGTAAGATTTTACCCTTTAATGACCTTTGACCCCAATTCTGTGTACAAGTTATAGGCACTGGGTATAGTCGATGCATATGTGCAAGTGACGTCATTGTGCTATGTAATTTGTGGTAGAAGAAGCATTTTAAAGGTATTTGGTTATATACCTGTAATGCCCCCTTAATGACCTTTGAACCCAACTCTGTTTACAAACTATGGGCACTGGGTATAGCCGATGCTTATGGTCAAGTGACGTCATTGTAGAATGTTACATGTAGGAGAAGAAGAATTTTTAGCTGAAATCACATTTTTAGCCTATTTGACCCCTCTGTAACCTTTAACCTACTAAAAGTCAGGTGACGTGTATGGTCGTGGTCAATGATGGTTGTGATCAAGTTAGGTCAAAATCGGTCAAAGCATGTCTGAGCTAGAAAAAAAATGTGCAATTTGTTGCCAGAAGAAAGAATGGATAGCATTACAGTACCTAGCTGGGGGGTGTAAACCCCCCCCCAGCTAGGTAAAGAATTAAGAAGAGACAGAACAAGCCGACATCCGTCGTCGGCTTGTAAAAATATTGTAAGGAACACTTGATTGTGATTGGATAGGTCGGGTTTTTTTTATATCGAAGGTAGAATAGACTATATGATGCGCAACTTCAACCTCCTGCTTTGCTCCTATTCTTTCTCCCTTTTTCCTACTGCACGCTCTTAACCTTTCTCTGCATGCTTCCTTCCCTCTTTGCTTGCTTTGCTATTTCTTACTATAGGATAAAGGTTGTAGGTACAGATGGCATTACCATCAGCCCACCTGTCCCTATCGCCTCTCTGTAGTTACCCAACCCCACGTTCTCGAAGATTGCATGTCAATCGCGTATCACCTGTTACGGCTCAGAACTTTTTTCTGAGTTAACAGACGGGGCTCTGGGCACTACAAATATTACTGTATCCAAATGCTTGTTAAATTACTCGCGCATGCTCCAGCCGCTTGACCAATCACAGTCGACTCAGCGAGTTTCTGCCGATGTTTGCCGAATGACCAGCCGAACTTTTAATCTTCGTGTGTTCGGCACGGGGATTTTAGAAAGGTCTTTGAGGGTTGAATAATGTTTTGAATCTGACAACTTTCTACTCCCATTTAGACAAAATGGCAATATACACGAAGTTTTTTAAACCTTGAAAATCGGTGAAGAGATAAGGAAAATAATGACATGTTTTTTGATCAACGGAATTTTTTTAGGCAAGTTGACAATTCTGAAACATTTTGATGTATAAATTTCATCGCAAGATTCACAATTTCTTGGATTTTTTCGATGAATACTTTGATTTTTTGCATCATCGGAAAACTACACAGTATAACACTGTGCAAGTTTTAATGTGTTACATTTTCGATTTTTGTGTTACATTTAGGCCAAAGTTGGACCAAATTTGAGTAATATTTCGGATTTTCCCGTTTCTACTGCACGGAAGATCATAAGGCCGAATAAAAATAAAACATGTTTCTCGTCCCCTTCCGCTTCCTTTTTTGAGGCCGCTTCAAATTTATTTTCAGTTCTTTAAAATTCAGTCAAAACTTTTGAAGAAAGATGTCTTGGAAGTTGAGATGTTTTCTATAGCCTTGCTAATATGCAAGAAACAATTCTGGATGGTTCTGTGATCACTAGCGGGGGCGTACCTACCAGAACAATAAAATTAAAAAAAGGGCCTCAAGCCCCTCTTTCTCCTTTTTTAAACCCGGACGAGAAACATGTTTTTATTTTTACTCGGCCAAATCATCCTCCAGACACGCTCCAGATAATATGCAAATGCATGGAGTACAATACCAATCACCTGTTTAACTGGTATTGATCAAAGTAATTCTTTGTACTCCATGCATTAGCATATCTTATAGAGCGTGTCTGGAGGATGATTTGATTCACGGCGGGAAGTGCAGGCCAGCATGAGTGAACACGGGTCACTGAATTAGCATAAAGGTCACACAAAACAGCTTCCGCGCAAGCGTGGTAACCTCACAGTGAAAAGTTTGACCTTACAAAGCTGTCGAGTATTTAGATACAGCAGTATAGTGTGTAAGTTCGTAGTGCTGGGGGTAGTGGACTGTAGCCGGATAGGTTATTCATGGAAGAAAGAGATAAGAAGGAACCACAACGAACGCATTCACTTTGTCCACTCCCTTTACCGACATTTAATTGACATTGTTATTCATGAGGATTTACTTTGATCAATAACCCGCGTTAAATAGGTGATTGGTATTGTACTCCATGTATTTGCATGTCTTCTGGAGCGTGTCTGAAGGATGATTTGAACTAATGACCTTCCGTGCAAGCACTCTATAGGATTTTCTCTGGTGACGTGATCATCGGTCATTGATGGCCTACATCTTTTTCTTCCATTTCGCCCAATTTTCCCGAACTTTGATGACTTTTTTTTTATTTTTTTCAGTCTTTGGCACTGAAACGAGTTAGCTAGTTACGATTATACACATATAAACTATTAAATTAAACAGGTTTCATGTACCGGACTCAACCGGAACATTGTACATTATTTAAGAACATTTTGCATCTATTTTTCATCGAAAAAGTCACCAAAATCTTACCTTATTTGCTAAAGATGAAACTCAGCAAAAAAACGGCCGATTTTGATGACCTTTTCGATATTTTAAAGGACAGTTTCTACACAACACGGTCAAGAAAACAGTTTGACTGTAGATCCTAAAACAAAGCTACTATACATGTTCAGAGCATCAGTGAAATTCCATAATCTTACTTCTGGGTAGCGTTTGTTTGTTCTTGGATGGGTTTGTTATAGTTTTTTTCCAGTAATGATTTCGCCAAGCATCGATCGCGGTAAATGGATCATACATGAAAGTAAGTACCATTGATAGCTTTTCTTTTCATGCGTCAATAGATAAGCGGATTAAAACTTGGCCGATCGAAGTCGTTGTGGTTCCTTCTCATCTCTTTCTTCCATGGGTTATTGGAGTAGCCTAGATGACTGCAGGACACTGCGTTGTCTGCATCCATCGTGAGACTAAGGGTGAGGTAACCCGGACTTCAACCTCTACTGACAATTCGCCCAGCCAGCGCGTCAGTATATGGCTAAAACCCTTTAAGAATCGATATGGAAGTGAAGTAAATAGAGGCCGTAATGCCCAGGCGGCATAGGACACGCAACACGGACGTACGAGGCTGGCGAAGATACAGGGCTGACAGCCCCATTCACAATACACGGTTAGCGATTATAAATGGACAATTAACATACTTGCAGTGGGGTACTTTGCAGAACCCCACCGGTTTTAGAGTAAGATAATTTTGCTTTGACACCACATAACAAATTTAGAATTGTTTGTGAAGATTTCATGATTATGTGTTAATCCAATGGCGACGTCAAAATAGCGATATCGCATCCACCATCATCTGGTAATGCCCAAGGCCAAAACGGGCGCAACCACCAGAGAAAAGATGGTTGCAGATTGCCCAGTCATGACTCGGAAGCCAACACTTCGTATGACGTTTTGCAGCCAAAGCCGAAAGGACGCTGCAAGATTGATGAGAGCCATATGAGTGGACAAAGAAGTATTAATATATGTACATATAATACCAGAACTTTAAGGACTGAAGAATCTCTGGAATCACTTATATAGATGAACTAAGAGATCTCAAGTGGGACATTATAGGACTGTCAGAGACAAAGCGTGCTGGAGAGGGCATTGAAGAATTAAAAGGAGGAGCATGGCTTTATAATCATGGAAAAACTGAGGACAACAGGAATGCGAAAGGAATTGGATTCATGATCCATCCAAAATTCAAAGACTATAAGAGAAATAAAATACTACTCAAATAGAGTTGTTTCACTTAATGTACAACTGACAGCAAACAATCACCTATGTGTAGTGCAAGTGTATGCACCTACCAGCGAATATGAGGATGAAGCAGTAGAAGAAATGTATGAGGATGTGAGTAAGGCGATGGAAGAAAGTAGAGCGACCTACACCATAGTAATGGGAGATTTCAACGCCAAGATAGGTAGACGTCAATCCGGAGAGGAATCAATCATGGGAAGGTATGGAATTGGCGAAAGAAACAGAAGAGGAGAGATGCTACTTGAATATGCTACACAACAAAACCTGGTTATTGCCAACACTTTCTTCAAAAAAAAAGAAAACAGATATTGGACATGGGAAAGCCCAGGAGGAAAGATCAGAAATCAGATTGATTTTGTACTAAGTAGCCAGAGAGGCATACTACAGAATTGTGAAGTGATCACGAATGTGGACATTGGCAGCGATCACAGGATGATTAGAGCTAAGATACTATTGAACAAGAAACTGGCGAGACTCAAATTCATCAAGAATGCTAAAAAGAGCAAACCTAATATAATGCGGCTGAAAACTTGCACTCAAGAATCGATTCACAGCACTGGATATGGATGATATGGATATAGACCGAGATCTACACTTATATCCAGCACAGTGACAGAGGCTGCTTAAGAGATAGCACCACAAGAAAGAACAAAGAAACCAAAAACCAAAGAAGATATTGAGATTGAGGAGCTAGATATTAAAAGAAAGATACTCAGAGAAATCATAGACAAAACTACTAAACAGAAAGTAGAGTACAAGGAAACTGTGAAGGAAGTTAGAAAGAAGAGGCGTCAGAGAAGTAGAAGAAAACGAAGAGAACAAATTGAGTCCATCCTAGAAAGTGGTAAAGGACCAAAACAGATCTCCAAAATGAACAGTAAGAAAACTAGAATCAGCCAGATGAAAGACAAAAATGGTATTCCTACATCTAGTAGAGAAGAAATACTCAACATCTGTGCAGAGTTTTACCAAGACCTATATAGCTCTCATTCTAACCAAAGTAAACCAAACTTCTTGTCTCCAGATCAAACAGACATACCAAATGTAACTGTTAAAGAAGTAGAGACAGCAGTAAAACAAATGAAAGACAACAAAGCACCTGGCACTGATGACATATGAGAGAGGAGAGAGCGTGGCGCAATGGTTAGGGTACTTGCCTTTAGTGCATGAGGTCCCGGGTTCGATTCCTGGCGGTTGACTTGGAAAAAAAAAAAGTCTGAAATTAATTGGCAACATCTGTAGATTAAATTCAGACTTACGCTCTCCCCATGGTTTATTTAGAATTGGGTAAATGAATCATGAAAGTACTCCGTCCTTCGGAGGGGACGTTAAGCCGTCGGTCCTGTGTGCAGAGAGCCATACCTGTACATGTATCTCGCAGCCAGTTTCGAAAAGAGTAGGGTGTTAACCCCTGACTGTTCCCAACCCGTCCCGGTGTTCAAATGGACCCCAATGGAAATAAGCTTCAATAGAGGCTTTCTTGGGTTATCCAGGATTGTCACAATCCGAACAAATAAAAAAAAATAAAAAATCCAGTGACGTGTATAAGATAGGAGGTGCGGAAATCATCACTCAATTAACAAGACTATACAACCAAATATTGACAGAAAAGAAGATACCAGCAGCCTGGAAGAAAGCTAAGATTATTCTTCTACATAAGAAAGGAGATAAAGAGGATATCAAAAACTACCGACCAATTAGTCTGCTATCCCATGCATATAAAATTTTCACACGAATCATTCAGAATAGAATCAAGAGAATCTTGGATGAAAATCAACCTAGAGAGCAGGCAGGCTTCAGAGAGGGCTTTTCAACAACTGATCATCTACATGCTTTGAACCAACTGATTGAGAAAGCAAATGAGTATCAGCTGAAGCTTTGTATTGGCTATATAGATTACGAGAAAGCTTTTGATTCGGTGGAACACAGTGACTTATGCTTTGAGCATGTTTTAAACAGATTAATTGAGTAGGGTAAAGTACACTGATCAATATGCCTTTTGTTTGGAGCAAATCGGACATACGGTTTCCATAATACACCAATTTATATGTTCTTTGTATCCTATTGTTTTTGTCAATAATCAATATAGTTAATGAGCTAAAAGGACTGCAAAGGCTCATTAATATGTCATTTTTGCCAATATTTCGCTAAAAATCAATGCATAAATGTTCAGGGTACTTTTATTTTGCATACTTTTGCCCTGAAACTTGGTCAAAGTGTTTCTAATATGTTCTAATTATTATATAGTGAAGCCGCCCTCTAATTTGCATATTTGCATAATTAATGAGCTAATTTGCATAAATGCTAATTAATTATGCAAATATGCAAATTAGGGGGCGGCTTCATTATATAATACATTAGAACACATTAGGAACACTTTGACCAAGTTTCAAGGCAATTGTATGCAAAATAAAAGTACCCTGAACATTTATGCATGGATTTTTAGCAAAATATTGGCAACAATTATATGTTAATGAGCTCTCCAGTCATTTTAGCTCATTAACTATATTGAATATTGATAAAAACAATAAGATATAAAGATAATATAAATTGATATATTTTGAAAACCGTATGTCAGATCTGCTTCAAACAAAAGGCATATTGATAAGTGTGCTTTGCTCTACTCAATTAATCTGTTTAAAACATGTTAAGAGCACTTTCATAATGCCTCCAATACCACCTTAAGAAGGATTGGAGTCAACGAAGGGTATGTTAAGATTCTGGAGGACATTTACACAAACGTCACAGCTACAATCCACATAGATAAGGATGTCTCCAAGCCTATCCACATAAAGAGGGGAGTACGGCAAGGGGACACAATCTCTCCAAAAATATTCACAGCTGCCATGGAACAAATTTTCAAGCAACTAGATTTAGACGAACGAGGTATCAACATCGATGGAGAATGGTTAACTGACCTGAGGTTTGCAGATGATGTAGCCCTTACATCACCATCAGTCAAAGACTTGGAAGTTCAGCTAAATAGTTTGAACACTGAGAGCAGGAAAATTGGATTAAAAATACACAAAGGGAAAACGAAATACATGACCAACTTTGACACTACAGAGTCCATTGAAATTGACAATGAACCGATTGAGAAAGTATATAGTTACAAGTATCTGGGCAAGACAGTCAAAATGGAGGACAACACAAGAGAGGAAGTCTTACTAAGAATCAAGGCTGGCTGGTGTTGTTTTGGCAGGTACAAAGACATCCTTTGTGATAAAAAGCTACCAATGACATTGAGGAGGCGCATGTACGATCAATGTGTGTTACCCACCATGACCTACGGCGCTGAAACCTGGTCGACAACTAAAGATCTGGAACATAAACTCACAACGACACAACGAAACATGGAAAGACGTATGCTGAACATAACTATACGCGACAAAATCAGAAACAGTGACATAAGAAATAAAACTGGAGTCAAAGACATCATGGAAAGGATCGGTGAAGCAAAATGGAGATGGGCAGGACATGTGGCAAGAAAAAACGACAACAGATGGACAAAAAGAGTAATGACAAAAAGAGTCACCGAGTGGCAACCAAGAACAGGAAAGCGTAGAAGAGGAAGGCAAAGACGAAGATGGCGAGACGACTTAACAGCATATAGAGGCACCACATGGGCAAGGGATGCGCAAGACAGACAGAAATGGAAGATTCTTGAAGAGGGCTTCATACTACAGAGGATGAAACAGCCTAGGTGAGGTGAGGTGAGGATAGGTCGTTTTCAACAGATTTACCACATTCGCCTTGCTATATGAATTGCGTTATCTGTTGACGTAATGAAAAAAGTATTTTAGGGGGAAGTGTTTCGTTCGATATAAAAAAATTCTGATTGGATGAAGGGAACACTTGAGGTTTTGACCAAAAAAAAACAATCACATATGCCTATTTTCCACTAGATCTCACACAGCTCTTATGATGCTATGCACTCAACCGTGAAGTATAAACACAGACTGCGTAGAGGCCAGACTCGCTGTGCTTGGAAATAATATTTATCTGTGTACTCGGGTGTATCGAGGTGGAAACTGTATGTAGATGTATTTACAAGAGAATCGTTTTGTAGCCAAACCTTTTTATATGAAGATTTTCCCTAAATGCTCAAACTAAAATATCAATACAACAATTAATTGATGAGCTCGAAGCATATGATAGATAATCAAGCTCGTGTAAAAAAATCGCACTAGACCATCATGCCACCTCCATGCAAGGCGCTGCACTCAATTAATCATTTATCATAATATACTCGTAGAATAGGCATGTATTCACTACAATACTTTATCATTCTGGTAATTTTTCAATTTTCTGAGCAAATTATTGTTTGTTTTTCTTTATAAGGATAATGAAAACGACATCAGTTTACAGTGGGCTCATGGCAAAACGGCCCAGACAACGCTCGCAAAACTACCAAGGTAAATAAATAGTCACTGTTTATTTGTATAATAATTGAGTTAACTGAAAATGAGGATCTGATTGTTGTATCGGTACTGAGCTGATCATGGGTGCGATAGCTTATTGCGGTATGTATAGGGTGTGTCCCATTGTTACTAAATTATTTATGCTATGTCTTGGTCAGCAAATTATAATAATTAATATTACGTGTGTGTGGGTGTGTTTGTTTGTTTCTGAGTAACCCAACGAAACATGCATGTTTATAACGATTTTAAATCAAAAAAAGCACTTCTGCCTACTACGGTCTTTTATTTCCTAATTTTGTGAAACTTGTTATAATCGGGTATATGACGTCATATACGGTATATGTGATGTTGACGAAGACTTCAAGCAAGTCATATGGCTGGCTATTAAAACTCGCATTAGACCTGAATAATTACTGTGGCAATGTAACTTAACTGCATGGAAAAAGTACAATGTAAGGCTACATCATTAATTACCGTAAATGTTTTATGTATTTATATGTTCTACATGTACATTCTACCTGATGTGGCCCATACATCGATTCCATGGGATGTGACAATTATGCAGAGGCTCATCACCAAGAAGATACAATGTAAAATACCGGGTAAAGTAATAAATATCTACCCGGATACATTATACTAACAGTTAGTAATATAATCAAATGTTAATCGGAAATGAAAATAATTTAACTTTCAAATATTATTTAATTGCTATCGATTTAATATATAATGTCCCCGTCGGCGGGTATTAAAGACAATGATGAAACCGGGAACTTAACGACAATTTTCCAACTTCTACCCAGCTTACCCTATTCCCCAATGGTGAATTTGAAAGTTCCCGAAAGCTATGCATAGCGTCATTCCCACATCTCATCACTCTTTTGTCCTTACTCTTAAATTGCTGCTGTTATCTTTCTGTTTAATTACAGAAACCAAAACAAGAACTGAAGGAACAGCGATGACAACAACAAGCAAGCCAATTTTTAAGTGATTCACAGGCAATATTCAGCCCTTTCACGTCTATACACCGGACATAAATTTAAGTTGACTAATTTTGTATTTTTTAATTCAAGTAATAAATTCATTATGATTTACAAAGTGTGCAATAACCCATCGCTATTTGTGTTTTTTTTTCTTCCCAATGCAGATAGTGATGAGCAACTTCTTTGCCTGGCTGGCTGTCCAATCGAATAAGGCGAAAACATCTTAGTGTGTAGGGGTGTGTGTGGGGGAGGTAGAAAGAGAGTGGAAGCATGCAAATGATGTAGAGAGATGAATTATGTGTGTTAGTTGACTGAGCATGTTAATAATATCATTTAGTTACCCCGATTGCGCAAACTCTTTCTTCTGTCCTCCTTTAACTTGGCCTAAGATCTGATCTGTTGAATATGTATTGTTGTTGCCACATCAAAATGTTAATAAAGTCTTTGAATGATGATATTTTAGAAACACCAACTACTGCAGCACCGACTACCACCATACAAACTACAAATGCACCAACTACGACAAAACCAACTACTTTGGCACCGACAACTCCAGTGGCAACGACTGCAGCGCCTACTACTGTTGCAACAACAACTGCAGCTCCGACGACAGTGAGACCTACTACATCATCTCCAACGACAGTGGGACCGACAACTTCAGCCCCGACGACAGCAGCTCCGGCAACAATGGGGCCAACCACAGCAGCTCCGACAACAATGGGGCCAACAACAGCTCCGACTACCAAGTCACAAACTACTAGAGTCACTCCAACTAAAACGGAAGATAAGTTAGACAGTATCGCTGAAGATTTAAAACCTGGATCATCGGAAAATAGCATTGATGCAGCTTTAAACTGGATAGTTGCGCATCTTCTCATACCTACCGATGCCAGCAATCCGAAAGCATATGCAGAGGTAGGTTCCAATGTAGTTCCAATTCATTGCTCACATGTCCTGCATACAGCAGCTTACAGCTAATAACCCGCAAATTACGGTACCTTTAACCTTATGTCATGTATACAGCTAATAACCCGCAAATTACGGTACCTTTAACCTTATGTCATGCATATGGAATCTATTTGAACGATGTCGAAACCATTCAGCGGATTGTCTCTTGCTACGCAATGCATGGTTTCTTTACCATATAGACTGACTGAGTTTTGAACATCAAATAATTATGGACAACCAAAAATAGTAAAAGAATCCACAAACACTAAAACAAAAAACGAGACAGGGATCTTTTGAGAAATCTGGAATAACTGAGTATCGGTGCGTGGTATTACCTTTCAGAAATACTTGTCGGTGTGTAGTGATCTGGTTCACAGTAACCGTAGCGATTACTGGAAGAAGGTAGGTAAAAAGCATACTAAATATATAATTAATGTCATAATAATTGTGGTTGATCGCTTATCCTCCATCTTTTTGAGGTATACGACTTAAAACGCATGTTTCATACAGCGCAGGATTAGTAAGTTGAAATTCTCATTTCTATGAACATTCTTGTCATATTTTAAGTCAAAATTGTTATCGTGTGTGTTTTCTTTTAGGACAAAGGTGGGGCATCAAATGTTGTCAATGCATGCTCGTCTCTAATCGATGATTTAGCCAAGAAATCAGATACTGATATCACGATAGAAACTTCTACTATAGGTAAGTCATTCAGTGCAGGGTTGCTTCTGCAGGACTCTTTGTTGGACACCCATCTTTCCGAGATAATGGCTTCATTATAGCACAACCAACAACCAAAGGAATTGACAGAACCTGAATTCACATTCAGAGAAGAATCCTATTAATTTCATTCTCTTAATATCTTGGAATGTAAGGTGGAAACTATTGGTGCCATTGACCATTGGGGGGAAATCTGTACGTCCACTATTCCCAGTCCAAAGTATTTACAAATAATCTGCGACAAAATTGTTCAGCAAAGAACGATCCCGGAGAACGATCATTGTTTTAGTTACATTGAATCTTCAGCTGTGATGATAATACATGTAAAAAGTACCATTTCGAGTAGATCCATTAACCCTGAAAGCATACGCTACCACCAGGTTTATTGTTCATTGACTGAGACTAAGTGGAATCAATAATAATGATAACCTTATGCGTGTTTGCGTGTGTAAGGTAACACAGCATTGAAATCGCAATGCTCTTTCGCCTCTGCATAAATATCTGATGTGATGTGACATACCGGGAATACACCTACTTTATATACATCCAAGAGATTATTGCACGGTCCGGTGAATAGAGAGCAATTTTGATGTTTATCGCATTTCTTTTTGACTTTTTTTTCTCGAACAGTTGCCACTACTAAGTCTTTCCCAGCAGCCAATGCTTTTGAAGACATTAATGTTGCCTTGACGAGTACAAGTGAAGTTACAATATCTAAAGATGAATTTGACAAGCTAGAAATTACGGGTAATACATATAATTCGTATTCATGCATATGATTACTGTTTTGTTTGTGTACGCATACAATGAATTTCATTGGTGAACTAACTAACTAACTAACTAACTAACTAACTAACTAACTAACTAACTAACTAACTAACTAACTAACTAACTAACTAACTAACTAACTAACTAACTAACTAACTAACTAACTAACTAACTAACTAACTAACTAACTAACTAACTAACTAACTAACTAACTAACTAACTAACTAACTAACTAACTAACTAACTAACTAACTAACTAACTAACTAACTAACTAACTAACTAACTAACTAACTGACTAACTAACTAACTATAACTAACTAACTATTAAATTAACTAACTAATTAACTAACTAACCAATCAACCAACCAACTAACCAAATAAATAAATAAATAAATAAATAAATAAATAAATAAATAAATAAATAAATAAATAAATAAATAAATAAATAAATAACGTATAAGCGTAATGTAAGAGAACCAAAAGGTAGCTCTTTGCAGAGATTCCCTGCTCTATAAGTTTATATCTTACCATAATATATTTAGGGTGTAGGCCTATACTTTGTTCCTTTTATTCAACGCGTTCCTAAAGCCATGTTATCGATTAAAGGTATCTGTCTTTGTTTAAATATTTTTGGTCATTTTCATAGATGGTCAGAAGATTTCCGTTTCCATGGTAACGTACAAATATGGCGAACTAATAACGGGAAGGTAAGATACAATGAAGTATTTGGACAGTATAATACAAAGGCGACCACCGCATCGATCTCCTAAGATGTCGGTGCTCTCACACAATTGTCTTATTGACAAGGACATTATATTCACGTACAGAGACTGAACTGAAAACATTAGCGCCTTCTCTGGACTATATGACCAAATTGAAACTTAAGTGATGAGAGAAGTTGGGTTATATTTACGCAATGATCTTTGTATAATGTAAATTTGTTGGTTTCAGATCGGGAGACAGCCCTGCAGTTGATAAATCTCCAGTTAGTGAAGTGGTAGCTATCACCGTGTATGTCGATGACCAGAAGACGTCATTGCCCGTCAGCTTCGAGCTTAAAATTAACAAGGTATGTTACCGTATTTGTAGTCAGCTTCATCGTGTTTATACTCTCCCTGAACATGGTCCCTGAATTGCAGTGCCTTAATTAATAATGATAAGCAAAAACCTTTAGCTTGATTGGAATAATCTCAGATCATAAAACGGGAATATAATTACATCCTGGATTATTTACAGACTGAAATGTTATTATATGCATGGTTTATGTAACCAAAGACAATGGATATCTAGCTTTGGTTCCGTGTTCGAAGTTACTATGATCAGGTCTACAATACTTTCTTTTGAAGAAATTTATGGGCACAAATCCACAAAGAACTAAAATAACCAAACAATAAACGGGCATTAAAATTACCTGTGCTTGTTATTTTCAATTTAGGACCAAGCTGGCGAAGCAGAGGAACCAACATGTGTGTTCCAGAAAGCTGGTGATAAGTATGTGAAAGCAGATTTAACTTGATTTAAAATGACATTAACTAGAACATATCGCTAACGTGTAGACTTTCCTTGCTCTGGATCGTGGTGCACAACTTATTTGATCTGAAAGTACTCATACAATATAATAAATCATTTTTATTATGGATGGAACACACGTCCTTTCATAGACAGTTGGTGGAAGTAGAAACCAAATTAATCGAGTGAAGATCACAATTTTACATCAATCTTTTACAAAGGGATTCCCATGGTAACACTAACGGAAACTGTCCCCACTCAGAGTCTCATCAACGAAGAATCCACACCCCTACCCCATACACAAACACAGCCCACATATCGCAATGCACAACCACCCAGCACTACATCTCATCCATCGTCCTTAATCTACTGCCTCTCTATAATGTTTTGTTTTCATTGCACTTTAACATTCATACAAACACTATTTTGTGTTCTATTTAGTGGTGAAGCTACTTGGGACACTACTGGTTGTGAGGTTACCAAATCTACGGACAATAAAGTTACGTGTCATTGCAAGCATACCACTAACTTTGCTATCTTAATGCAAGTCAAAGAAGTAAAGGTATGAATAGGTTATGTTTCCTTCATTTACATTACTTTTGTTGAACTGACCGGTTTGTCAATGAAAGGGTTTGGTGGAATCTAACTCATGAAAGCTCATGAAGCATTTTCATTGTATCAGTAAATTATTTTATTTTATGTTCTTGCCTCAATTTTGTAAAGGAAAATTTAAAAGTTGCCGCTAAAAAATAGATATTCACTTCATTTACTATTTTCTCTATTGAAGTGATGACCACCGCGCGTGTGTGTATATTAGCGTACCTATAGTATGACTAATTTTGTTGAGGTTTTATTCGTTTTACAAAGATTTCTCGTCGAGATGAATTGGCTCTGGAGTGGATAACGTACATTTGCTGTACTCTCTCCATTATTGCTCTTCTTGTCACACTTATTGTCTTACTCGCACTCAGGTAAAGTTAATATTTCATTTCTATTATATTATCTCACTTGTTTCATGAACAAGACAATTCGATAACCTACAAAGCATTAAGCTACCAGTAGGTTATAAACGCCCGTATCCGCTGATCATAAGGATGAGATCATAATCACGTGTTTGCAGGATCTCTTATTCTCTTTCAACTTCACTAGTAAAGTAGATTTTCCCTATTCCGGAACTCCTCGCTTGAAGACCACTCATCACAGCAATACTGTTTTGTCCTATAATAAATCTTTAGTAAATGCGTAAGCGATCTTCTCCAAATTCCCACGTTAATTCTAACGTGTACTTAACGGGTCACGATGGAATTTTTAACGGGTGATATTTCAAAATTTGGACTTGCGTGGACTTCCACACCATTTGAAGTGTACTACCATGTAACGTGTATTTTAACGTGTAAATTATTCAGCGTGATTAACGTGGATGTAAAGTAGAGTCTGTTTACTTTTAACGAGTGCTGATTCCAACGTGGCACGTTGTGTACACGTTAACAGTAATTGGAGACGTTCCCTAATAATAATCACATAAAAATCGACATGATTGTTTGGGAGAAAATACTGTGCAAATGGGCACATGTTACCCTGACTCCAAGGGGGATATGTCTGCGTAATGTAATGTACCAGTAAACAGGGAAGTGTGGAATTATGGATCGTGGGTTTACAGAACAAAGGGGACAGAGACTGGATGTTTCTGAACGAGATAACCGGTATTGTTTATCGGGGTGTATAATGGAGTTGTATTTAGGGACGGGTTTGTGTTTGTGTAATTGAACATGTTCACAATATTACACGAGTAAGTAAACAAATGCAATATTTTTTTACGTTTCTTAATTAATATAGATCATTACTGAGATCTGAACGTGTAATAATCCACGTTAATCTTGTGGTCGCTCTTATGTTGGCACAAACTCTGCTCTTGGTATCAGGACCAGCTGCTTCTACGGAGGTATGTAACGGAATTTATGGAGACGTCGTTTGTGACTGAAATGCATCTTTACATAATACATCTTAACATATCTTAGAATTTTAACGTGCATGATGATATGCGATTTTCTTGAAGAGCCACTAAGCTCTAAATCGCGTGACAAACACTTTAGCCGATCAGCAGTCGTTCATACATCCTACGTTGAAAAAATAGTAGCTTTCTCAAAATGACATAGACCTTTCTTGTCTTGTCTTGTAGTAGCTTGTAGTTGTACTACCCAACTCCCCTTGGTGGAGGGGTAATGCGGGTAGGGTTAGGTGGTGCGCTTTGAGGTGAATTATTTGAGGTAGAGGTCTGTTACTGCTTGCTTGAAGAGGTTGCTGTCGTTGATGCTGGTGATGTGTTGAGGTAGTGCGTTCCAGTCTCTTGTCGTAAGTGGTAAAAATGAGTTCAGGAAACAGTCTTTATTGGCTTGTAATGGGATATAGCTGATGATGTTAGAGCGGTGTGAGAACCGGGTGACCGGGCGAAGTAGTTTTTGTACCGGGATTGCAAGTCGACCCACCCGTGCCTTGTGGAAATTAGTGAGCCTAGCAATTTTTCTACGGTTAACTAAAGGTTCAATGTCAAGACTGGACATCATATCTGTCACACTGCTGTAACGGCCATAATCATTCATAATAAACCTAACAGCTCTCCTCTAAATCTGGTGTCCATGTTACTTTGTTTCAGGCCATTTGTCGTGGTGTAGCGATTATGCTTCACTACTTCTTTACAGCTGTGTTCTGTTGGATGCTCGTGGAAGGTATCCATTTGTACCTTCAGATAGTCCGAGTGTTTTCTGCTGGAAAAGATAGATTGATTCCATACATGGCAGTAGGTTGGGGTGAGTATACAAGCTGTATCAAAATGATTGGTACCCATCAGTTTTCATTGATAATGGATGAGCCTGGCACATGAAAATTCAACATAAGATCCAAATAATTTGTAGATTAATTGTAAAACAAGTCATCAGCTATACATTCTGGGCATTTCAAGAGTATCCAACATTGTCTTTGGAAGAGGCAGTCGTTTCAACATCAAAATAGATGGGTACCAATTATTTTGATACACCCTGTACTAGCGGGTGGGTTTATATCGTCGTAAGGGGGACATGGTACAATGCATGTGGTATTTTATGTTATATTTAAAAACATTGTATAATGTGAAATACACAAGGAAATACGATTTTACCAGATCAAAGTCTGTATTCACGGTTCCTGATATGATCTATATAATATCACCTCCTTACTCTGTGGATGTCCTTCCCTTGGGGACAAGATTAAATGAATTGTTTTAGTTACCATACAGTACTTTTTAACAGCTTTTAACGTTATTTTTGTTCATTTTTTTGTGCAGGTTCACCTATCCTTATCGTTGTGATTACGGCCAGTACCAGATGGTATGGTTATGGTGAAAACGGCAGGTAAGTAACCATGATAGCCCTTAATGTTCTTAAAATTATATCTTTGGAACTATCTTGGAATACTTAATTTGGACCTTTAAATAATAAAAAAAAATCCATCTTACTATGGCCGGTCCTGAGCTCATGGCACTAGACTTTATTGACCTCATCTATCTGCTAGTTCATGCACCTGTTGGTTTTGAAATTGAAGCAATATGAACAATATTTCAGTTGTCACACCTGATTTTATCATGAGCATGATATAAACGATGTATATTGCCTCAAACATTGAACAAAGATCAGAAAACATATTAATCGTATATTGATGATTGCCAGTCATCCAATCTGGTTGTCGTTTTTTATATCAACCGCAATGATATAACTCGTCCGTACCCTTTTTTTTCTTATTATAGGTGCTGGTTGTCGACTGCAAATGGAATGATATGGGCATTCGTAGCACCAGCCCTGGCCATTATTGCGGTTAGTAATCTATGCAAACAAAAGTATGAAAAAACAATGAAATAAACATTATTGTGTTAAAACTTTCATGATCTCAAATTGAATACGAACTGTTGATATCAAACTTTACATTACATTCACACTCGTTGTTCTAGGAGCAGATATGGTGGCTCTGAAAAGAGCCGTTGAAATGTATTACAAGGAATGAAGCGAATTTTTCTAAAACCCTACATTGGATTGAGGAGTGAAACTTTTAACTGACTTGACCTTGAAACTTCTATCTAGTCTGACCCAAAATGATTAAACTGGTCTGACCTTGAATCTTTTAACTGTCCCAAATAAAATGGCCTCCAGAGTTTTTAGATTTAGCCATTCAGGTTTCGATTATATATGGTGTCATCTATTTTACTATTCATTTGACCTATTTCATGTCTATCATTTGCTTTTCAGGTGAATTGCGTCATCTTGATTATGGTTCTTCGTATTCTTGTAATATCGGCAAAGACGAAATCAGACGGAGATTATGACCACATCAAGTAATTCATTTATTATATACTTACGTATTTGTAAGAATGGTATAGAAAAAAGTGATGGCCAAAACGGCAATAGGATCTATTCACCTAACGAAAGTGGTTACAGCAACTAGCTAGCAACTACGGTATACGATCAAAATATTGTCGGTGCCGGGCAGGTTCGAACCTCTAGAGAACCATATTGTTTTCTGTAAATGTATATAGGTTCCATGCTGTAACTTGATTACCTTTCGACACCCAAATTAAATATAATCGGAGGATGATACAAGATGCTCGGGAAAGACCCGAGTGGAAAAAAATGTTGAACCAAAATGCACAATATCCCGAAAGTGCCAGGCTTATAAATTGCTGAAACTGGTGGATACCGGGGGTGCATCTAGCCCTGTAATAAGAACATCAATCATTTAAGCATCAAATAAGTACATAATGATGTAATAGAATACATAATAATAGCCGTTGTATTGGTTAATTTCAGAGCTGGATTGAAAGGAGCAGTTCTTCTGCTTCCACTCCTTGGTATTACCTGGCTGTTTGGTGTCATCTCGGTCAATGCACACACTGTTGTATTTCTCTATCTATTTGCCATCTTCAACTCATTGCAGGTATAATGTCGAACGTCATTAAAAAAAGAAGAAAAAGAAGTAACATTTGTGACTGTGGGGTAGTATAGATTTTTGTAGAGATTAAGGTTTAATGTTTGTCAGACTATTGAACTTGCAAAATACTAAAGAGAGTGATATAAATTAACAAGATGTATTGTATTGATGCTGAAATTATTTTGGTATGTGGCACACCAAGTGTCAAAATAATTATATTGTCAATAATCAGACTAAATTGATATTTTACAACAGCATTAAAACAATGTGAAGTATATACGTTGCGGTGCAGCGAAATAATGCCATTCCGTATAATCATTGGCAAACGCGCTCTTGCAATAATAATGCTATTAAGGGGTACTACACCCATTGCATTTTTTTTTTGCATTTTTTGCATTTTGTGAAGAAATGAGAAAAGAAATTGGACAAAGTGGTATACAAAATGAAGGGGCAAATCTTCTCGTTCAATTGGTGGCATCAGTATCAATGACGCGTACATGCTTCTAATGGTATAAGCCAAAAAGTGGTACATCACTGATGTTTTAAATTCACTTCATTTTGGAAAACTTACTATCAACGGATTTCGTTAAAATTTTGGATATGTGTTGCCAACACATTAGGGAAATAATGTTGATATGTAAAATGGGAATAAGTGGTCCCTGATTTCTTTTATGACTTCATGAACTTGGTGCTCCACAACTATCAAAAAACGAACCGGTTAAAATGCTTCTATTTTCAATGTTGAGCTATATTTTGTATTTTGAACTTGCGACACTATGTCACTGAAACTTAATTAAGCCATAGGTAACAGGTTACCATAACCACACTACAGCAATGTTGAAAAAGATTGTATTTTTTGTCACCTATACCACCATATTAGGTAGTTTTCCGTAAGCTTCATTTTTGTGATTTTGGTAACTATTTTATATTTATTTGCCCAATCCATCTCAACTAGGCAATCTAAATTGTACTCACCATTTACATCCCAAGGTATTTTAGTATATCCACCTCACACATTTCCATTATATATCCAGTAACAGACAAAATATCAAAATTGATGCCTCATTATGACATGTATGATATCACAGACTATCACATGTATTCAAAATTGATGCCTGAATTTGACCTGAACCAATTGACCTATAACCTGACCTTTGATGACCTTATAGCCTTTTTAATCTCTTTTCCTAACAACACATTATAGAAGATACATACATGGTGTAGTATTAAATTGTCTATGTGGAAGAGATTAGGCCTATTTAATTTATTCAGTGTTATAATCAGTGAGTACATTTCTATAGATAGTATAACAAAGGATTTAATGTATTCTATTCATGTATTCTACTTGGACATGTTCAATAGAATAAATTATGGTTTGTTATGAAACACACATCTCAGTTACCAGGATACAGTAAACAAAAAAATATATAGGGCTAAAATGATTTTCTAAAATGGTTTAAAACCACTTTGTATGTAGAGATATTTTATAAGTTCAGGACATGAGATGATGAACATATTTATATACTTTATAAATTTGAAAAAAAAAAAAGAAGATGGGTACTGATGAAAATCAGGGTATTATATCGCCTTAACAATGATTAACATTCAATTATATATACGACATATACATCGTATTTTTTTCACAATACAGGGTGTGTTCATCTTTCTACTCTATTGCGTCTTCAACGCTGAGGTATGGTGATTATTCTGTAATCAAAGATATTCCTAAGAAGTTTGACTCAAAATCAAAGACCTTTGGCATACAACACAATCTTGTCAGAGGCCAATGCAATTGCCGCCAGATCATCTAAGTCGGCCTGAAGATGCTGGAGAATAGTAAAAACGCGAGTCCAGTTGAAATTTTTTTTTGATTCCAATTAAAATATATAATATATTTCTTTTTTTATTTTATTAATGCAAGTTAATTTTATTAATGCAAGTTAGTAACGAAGTATGGATTTATTTGCTCATGAAGGGTTGTTGGTTTTATTATTCAGGTGCGAAGGGCAATGAACAGACAACAGGAAAAGAGAGCTCTCACTAGAGGTGAAATGATTTCCACTCTCGATAGCACGGTGAGTCACATACCCATCTAAACATATACACAAACACACACTCCACCCATCCCCTCATACTATCATGCAGCCCCCTCCCCCCCCATCTCACACCACTATCACACATTGCGTGACGTCAATTTTATGATATGTGAAAGATTGCTGATTAATGGTTACAGAGCCTGGTAACGTCAATCTTTCACAAACAGCACATCTAACGAACAATTTATCCTGTCAATTGATTCTGTCAATGTACGTAGTAAAGTAAACTTACAATGCCCGGACCTCCGCTTGTAAAGAATTTCATATAAAATGTCGTATAAGGAATCGGATAGCAACGTTTGCACATTATTTTTGTGGGACACCATTCTGAATACAAGGCATGTCCTGATGATATCAAATAATTTAGATTTTTTAAATTCGCGATATAATATAATTGTGATGGCATTATTAACAAAAAGTCAAACTTTTCAAATGATAGACGGCTTTTCCTCCCAGCTACATACACTTTTTAAAGTACTTATCATTAGATTTATAAAGTTAACTTCGAGGACTGTTAAATACCAAAAATATCAAAAAATATCATTTTTTAATAATTTGCCATAAATTTGTATTATATCGCGATTTTTTTTTTAATGAAAATTATTTGATATCAGAAGGACATTCCTCGCTCTCAGGTCCCTCAAAAAACTCTTTGCAAACGTTGCTATCCGATTCCTTAAACGACATTTATATGAAATTCTTTACAAGCGGAGGTCCGGGGCATGGTAAGTTTACTTTACTACGTACGTTGACAGAATCTGTTGACAGGATATTAAAATTATTCGTTAGTATAGTGCTGTATGTCAGACATGTCAGAAGGACATTCCTGTCACTCAGAATGTAATTGGGTGTGTCTGATGTGCTCTCAGGTCCCACAAAAAATACTGTGCAAACGCTGCTATCCGATTCCTTAACGTAACATATATGTTCGCGCGTATAGAACTCGCATCATGATCTAAATATGTTCACTTTGTTCCTTCAGGAGGATTCTAAGAGTCGCAACAAAGCCAATCGTGTGCATCCAGAGGATGAAACGAAAGAGACAGAAATGGTTGATATACAAAGTACCGTAACCACCACCACACATACACGTAAGCCACAAGCCTTAAGAAACACCACAACACGATGATGTCCTGCAAACATTAAACTGCTTTAAAACTTGTGTATTGTCACTTGGTCTTGCAATCGTCAACGCTGGGGGAAAATGGGTTGTTTTTCGCCAGATTTTTTCCTGAAAAGCCTGGGCCTATTGACAAATTGAAATGCTCATACCATTTACTGGGTCAGCCTATACTTGTCCGGGAATTGCATGGCGTGAGAAAACGTATTGACAAATCTCAATCTTTCATTTTTAACCATATCTATGATTTAAGTTACTAAGCACGTAAATCAATGCACTTTTTTTTCACAGAAATGGTGATTCGGAGACAACCCACAAGCCTGCAAAATGAAGGGGTGAAATCAATATCAGAGGTTGATTAGGATTGGCACTAAAAGCAATCCGTCACACAATGGAAACGCCATGAAGATCCAAAGAAAGACAATGTATATATAATGAGCTAATAAAATGAGTTACGTAATCGTATACGCAATTATTTATCAAAGCAATTAGAAGATCAGTGTCATCAGTTGTCTGTACATGTATATTTATCTCCGAGTATGCAAATAAGAAATGGATCCTATGTGACCTTCGGCCTTCAAAGCCGATTATAATGATTTGACCATTGACCAGGGGTATGAGACAACCATATCCCTGATTTGATCAATTACATATATAGATTTTTAATATTATTGTTCTATAATCTTTTCTTATTATACTATCACGTTAGGCAAAATGCCAACTATTATATACATTCACGTTGCCTTATAGTTATATATAAATTAAGTGTCGTCGTCGCACAAGAGGGATGAGGATGAGGGTTAAGGTATCCCTGGATCCAAATACTCAAATAGGGAATAAACCAACCAAAAGTAATAATTGACGTTATTGACTGTGTATATTTTAAGACATAATATACAACATAAGATATTTTAAGATATAATATACAGCTCTGTGCAAGTAATTAAACCAAATATTAAAATATATTCATACTCATCTTTTAAAAACAAATTTGTTTCCTGTAGGTCGCCCGCGTATTTCGCTTTTGGGAGCAATTCTTACCGCATTTCGTTTTGTTATTTTAATTTGATGAATCCAAAGAAATTATATTTTTTCAAGCAAAAAACAATTATGGCCATTTTTTGTTTAAAATTTTAATTTGTTTACAAGCAATATGAAATCACTAAAAATACTAGTAGCCTACAAAAGTCAATAAATAACTATACATTTTCATATTTTAACCTACTCTGCATAGATTTGTGTAGGAAATTGAGATACATTTTCTATATTTAGTTTACTGCCTACTTCTTTCTAGTTGACGCATAAACATGCATGTCGTGTCAGTTGTAAAAAGTGTTATAATATATGGTAAATGAATAATCTAATTTGTATATATTATAAGGTAATTGGAAACGTTTCTTGTTTTAAACTCGATCTATCGCGGTAATTAAAAAAATACTATTCTAAACATATATATTTCAAATAAAGATGTTTCTCTATAACTTTTAATCCGTATTTTGTCAGTCTGGCCTGTATTTAATTATTTTGAGTCTTTAGTGCGACAGCTACTGTATTTATTACATTAAAATGATCATTGTTACTTTCTTCCTCGCAGAATAATTGCTTTTAAACAAACGTATTATTTCTAAAGTGTTGTGAATTTTGAAACAATAAAACATCTATAGATGTTTTATTGTTTCAAAATTTATCACCGTGAAAATTGTTCACGATGTTCTAGGATGCATACTAAACTAAATTCATACCTTTTAATATGTCACGGATACTGGCATCGCCATTCTCAGCTAAGAATTTCTCCATGGTCTTCGCGGCGTACTTCTCTTCATGCACAGCACAAATCGAAAAGAAAAGATGGCGTCGAGAAGAATCAGATTGGATCACGTGTACGTATCATGACAATCTGATTGGTGCGAAGTTTGAATCCTTCAAAAGATTTAAATGGTTTCGCGGTGTTGGAGAAAAATTTATCGAAGCCCGCGAAAAATAAGTCTTTAAGACTTAATTTATTCTAAGTCTCAACTAAGATTTAAATTTTAAGTCTTTCTCATTTAGAGTGTAGTCTAAACCCGGGAGTCTAAAGAATGATAAAAAAGTATAAAAAAGATGTGACGCAATCATTAATCGTTTCAGTGGCTTTGCTACAAATGTACTATCGGTGGGGATAATCGTCAAAATTAGTTTTTTAAACTGTTGCATTTCATTCGTCTGCAATAAGATTTGCCAAAAATCTCTGAAGTGAAAGTCCAGTGCCGATGACGTTTTTAGCATACAATGGGCTGTGTAATAATAATTTGGCCGGTTGAAAGGGAGGGCAAGAGATTTTGGCAAGTCAAAATCCGGGGAACAGATATTGCATAGCCCTAACTCACTGTCAAGCATGAATGTGTGATTTGTGTCACTTAAATAATATGATAATTTTGACATTTTATATTCAATTGGAATGTAAAGTGTTTGCACAATTGCCAGTCACATGACCCGAGCTGAGACTCGCAACCAAACGATAAATAATAAAGTGACTTTTTCCCATATTTGCAATATTTGCTTTCTCACTTTGAACAAGAAATTTTGCACAGCAGTATTTTTGTTGCTGTTGAAAGAGCGCTCTCACGCAGTAGCTCACTTTAAAAGATAATACGCTTTTGCTGCTGTTTAATCATTTTTGTTTTTGTGCAGAATTCTGTGGATAATTTTACAAATATTTAGCCTATACATGGTCTGTGGAAAGTGGAGCTATATTTGTTGCCATGGTAAAATTCAGAAATGAATTGTTGAATTACTGTCCGATCTTTAGCCTTCTGAACCACTCAAGCATAATATATTTGCCAATTGAACTGCTGCATAATCGTGATAATATTCGTGAATATCACACGAGAGGAAAGCTCGCTAACACACCGACTGTGCAAATGTGAGTTGCGGAAGGCTTTTGCAAGTATTATTTGCACAGAACCAAAGTTCCCACATACTGTTTCATATCAGCTAAAACCTCTAAAATGGAATACATCGGAGAATTTTGGGAATACGTCAGTTGCTGGAATATTTGCATCGGAATAATCACTTTGTACTTCACGTAAGTAGGCCTATATTGTTCTTTATTTATTTATAAACAAAAAACTTGAGCGTCTTCAAATGGAAAAACCCAATAAAATCACAGTAGTTGAGCTAGAGCTGGGAGATCGAGGGTTCAGAACCAGAAAGCCGTAAGAAATTGAGCATAAAGTTGGTTCCTTGCTTTGGTCTTCAAAAATCCATATTTCAATCACATTGTCTTTTGTTTTCTATTGAATCTTGTTGTATCTTCTATAGTGCCCTGACGACTTTATGCTCATTTTATGTGAGCAGTTGATTGTGAGTTGAGGCTTTCTGGCTCTCAACCCTCGAATTATGTTTGTTGTAAACCACATTTTGTTTAAAAACCAAAATAAACAACACCCAAACAAACAAACATACATATTCTACATACACCCCAACAAACAACAAATCAATCACTCACAAAATCAAACAATATTACAATAATGATAATACAACAACGTTATATATCAGTACAGCACTGATTATCAAAGGGATGAGTATTTCTCTGTGATAACTTAATTAGATACACATAATCAGCTAATGATAGCAGAAAACACCAGTGGAAGAAAACTAGGTTAAGGCGAGTCGTCAGGTTACCAGTTTTGGTATAAATTCTGCTTAAATAATACAATTTATTTCTGCAGGATAATATACAGTTACTGATCTTATAGGAAATGAGTGAAGAAAGCCACTGGCCACATTATATTTCCATATTGCATTTATTGAGTCATGACAAATAATAGGCCAAAAGGAAAGTTTTGCTATTTGATACAATGAGCCTTGTGGCACATATAAACCCACACCATTTCATGAGCATAATGGGCTTGATTTTACTCAATACTTGAGTACAACACCGCTTGCTCAGGTACCGCCCCTACTCGCCTTAAATGCAATTATAGTAACTTGTATAGAGGCCTTGCATTCTTTTATCGATTGGCTCCAAACAAAGGATTTGAACCGGTGTCCTTCACCGTAGTTATGGCGGAGTGCAGTCCATTCAATCAAATGTTGTCATCAACCTATTCGATCGTAGTGCAGGGTTATATGAGCGAGACGAACTGTCACGGTAGATTGCAATCATGCTTTTGTTGAATGCACTTGAGTAGTCCGCCATATTTACGGGATGATACGTCACATGCAAGGCCTCTATAAAAGCAAAACGAGGTTTTGTTCTCCGTGGTTGAAGACCTCACGGTTAATACGTTTTTCAAATTTTGTGCATAAATGCCTCACTAAATACAATGCTGAATTGCACAATTGTGATCAGGTGATATACATTAAACAGCAATTTCTGAATTATTCTGTTCGCCATGTATTTGAGAGCTGTCCACCCACATATTTTGCGATAGTTTAGATAATGAAATGTAGGATTTACATCATAAGCTGCTTTTAGATTTTATTGTATTTATCGTAATACAATAATCTGGTAAGCAATGATTCAAGGATTCAGTCGTCTGAAGATAGTATTAATATGATTAATAACAGCTAGCCTATTTTAAAATCGTTGGTCTGTACATAAATTAATGTATCCTGCCTGAGAAAAAGAACCATCTCAGAATATGCACAAAAACAGTTTAATGGAAGAATGGTACTTGAATTTATTATAGTTATTGATGGATACCTTTGTTTGCAATGTTTCTCCTAGCCAGCTCTCTTTGGTCACCAATATAGCATGTTTGCGTTTGTGAATATAATATAATATAATATTTGCTAATGGACTACGGTATGGAATTTAATTCAGTTAGGGCTTTCAAATTTTGATTAATTTATAATGATGATGATGATGATGATTATGCTGACATTTTATCATAAAGAAGCTGGTGGAGGTTGAATGAAATTGGGAATAAGACAAAAACATTAATATGCAAATACTTAGGTTCAATCCCCCGGTTCATGCATAAATAATTAACAATAGACTATTAAGTATTATTTACCCAGGGTGACAGAAAAAATGGGAGAATTATAAAAAAAATGATGAAACATTGTGAATGAAATTGAATTTTCCATAAATTTTTGTGTTTTTATGTTGCTACCGCTTATTATCCTACCGCCTATTAATATGCAAATACTTAGGTTCAATCCCCCGGTTCATGCATACATTTAAAAAAATAATAATTTGTTTAAACATCGTGTTTAAGCTTGAATTAGATGCATAAACTTTCCCGACGATTTGTAGATTCCTTTTAAACATAATTATTAACTCCCATAATAACAAAAAGAAAGGGTCGATTTTATTTAATATTTTTTATATTTTGAATTTGAATAACATTTATTGAAAACCCTAAGAAAATATAATTATACATTACGTTTATGATTTTTTTTCTGTGGTTTACTCTGTAGATATGATTCATGGTGTCACGCGCTATTTTGGAGACACGGTGTTAAAGGACCCTTCCCCAAACCTGTATTCGGAAATATGTTTGACGTCTCAAAGGTAAGATAAATCGTCACAACCCACGAAGTTTTAATATGTTTCGACGAGTTCAACAAGAAGTGGGACAAAGCGAAAACCTTAACTTGTTGAAAAATCATGCAAATCATGTATTGTCAATCAAATAAAAAATATTGTGGATGCTAACAGTTACCTTGATGTGATATAAGCCTATCATTCAAAGCTTTTGTCACGTTTTATTATAGGCCTATCAAGCATGTCAAGGAAGGATCAGGCTATATCTCAGACCTAAGCCTTTTGATGACATTTATTATTTCCAAATGTAAAATATAAAGCCGGGAGTAAAATTATTCTAGTTCTATTATTGTAGGCTTTTTCTTTCAAGAGGATTAATGTGTATAACTTATGGACCTTCGAAGCCGGCTTTGTCAATATTTGTCTGATAGCTTCTGATTCTGATCCTATCAAGACCGAACTATATTAGCTTTGTACAAATATATTTGTTCTTACCACGAGATGAAATATTTTATATCTTAACAATATTTTCCAGGGTTTACAGTACACACATGCAGAATGGATACGAAAGTTTGGAAGAATTGTGGGGTGAGTGTACCTCTGTATCTTACTAAAAGAAATTTGAAAGTTGTATACTGTATGCACTAGCTCGCAGAAGTTTCAAAAGAATAGCGAATCCATATCTGCGATGCGACTGTCCACTTAGATCCGTCGTGATTTATTGAGTAATTATTCATTTGATGCAGAAGTTTGTTTTGCGAATATACTGCGTTTTGCATGAATGTTCGCCTACTTTCTGATAACTGCTTAGACTGCTTTAGCTTGCTTTATCTGTGTATATTTCAACTCATTTTTATTTCCTACAGAGCTTTTGAGAGGCAGGCACCATACATGCTCATCGCCGAACCTGAATTACTCGCCAATATTCTTCATAAGGACTTCAAGAAGTTCCCAAATCGTAGGGTAAATCCAGATTTAATAACAAAGAAACAAAAACTGAATAAACAAGTAAAGAAACACATGCATGTACATGTCCAATAAAATAGTGAACGTGAAGCCAAACATACGCACTGTGATTGGTAGCCATGTGGCAAAACTAAATACAAATATACTTATTTCTCAATAAAATTGGTAAACTTTCTAGAACAAGAGAATGCCTGATGTATTACTGAATCATTAGATCACGTTATCATGGTTATCAAATAACTTGGCGTTTTGTTATTATTATATTAGACAGCATTTATAAAGCGCCTATCAGGGAGATGAAGGCACAGTACAAATAGACTTTTAAAGCTACATCTTAGATTGCAACTTAAATTACACATAGTAAAAAATGCATCCACGGTTAAGCTACAAATTAAATTTACACATGATAAAAACATAAATAAACAGGTGACAAGCTCACTATCATGAGTTACTTGTAATGCGTTCAGAGTATTGTTAAAGAACGGTCAGTAAGGTATTCTGGCATTGATGGATACAGTGCATGATGTATATTATAAGGCGGACAAATACGTGGAGCTGCACGGAGTTTTATTACAGTCAAAGGTTGTCCGGTGCGAGGAAAAACTACATTGTGTGTCTCTTTGCAAATAGCCTACGCGCGTTATAACAATATATTCTTCAAACAATTTCCAGGTTTATGAATTGAAATCCTGTCCATTTGATACATCTTTGAGTCAACTCGAGGATCCAAGTGAATGGTATCAAACTCGAGAGATGTTGTCAACGGTGTTTAATGATAACAGCTTGCGGCGGGTAAGTTGGACTGACCAAGTAGGCCCCTATCTAATTATAACGAACTTTGCATTCCTGGCATGGCAAAACAACGTAAGATATAACAATACCAAGTATATGACACACATTTACTGACCAAATAACTCCAAAGCGACGTCCACGTCCATAATGAGCTATGCATACCTGGGATGACTTAAAACAATAGCTTCGAGCAAATGATGATATAAATAAATTAGAGGTTAGTCTATAGTGTTCTAGTTCGTGGAATGTGGGGCGATAATATTATTAGGTTATCAGATTCCGTTCAATATAATAATGTGCTCTATTTTTAAATTATACCGATTTTATTTTATTTTTCTTTCTGTTTTTTTTTTCTTTCTTAATTTTACTTTTCTCAACAGATGTATGAACATATGAATGACAATTGTAGTGTGTTACTCAAAAACGTTGCCGGATCTATCAATGACAACCCATTACAATTAAAACGGTAAGCGAAATACAATACCGTTAATTTACGATGCCAAAAAAATCTTATTTAAAAAAATACTTACTGAAAGAGACATTTCGCGATTTCAACATGATTGTTCTTTTTCAGTATGGAGCAATATATCGACGACAACACCTTATTTCCAAAATTTCAGTTGATTCCAATTTTGAATTTCCAAGCTATTGCACAGCTTCATTTAAATTTATAGGCTTATGTTGTAATTACTGGGTGTCGACTACTACAGTCTGAAAATACAATCGGAGAATTTCTTTCACGATCGAATCGGCAAGAAATATTATGTGTCCAAGATGGTAGCCTAGATGATATAGATAAGTGGGTGGAATGAGGTTGTGGATCACGAAATGCCCCTTTAACCACTGAATTATCATGTAAACGCTACAAAAATATGGGTCATGAGTGACTCCAAATGCTCCTTCAGGTTATTTTACCCTTTGCAATGCTTCCCATTGACGGACGCCCTACATTTTTGTTCTCATGTATGTTTTTCTACAGATTCTTCGATGCCTATTCTCTGGATTCAATAGCTAATTCTGCATTTGGTCTACATTTAGATACATTTCACGACACACATCACCTGTTTATTCACCATTCTAAGCAAATTCAACAATCTAGTGCTTTCAGTCGACCTCTCTTTGTTACTTGTGAGTAAAACTACTAGTGTAATTTTTAAAAAATGTGTCAGCTTCAACTTATATCGAATACGGATATAAAAATTCTAAAAATTATGTACTGACATTGCAAAGAGCAGATGTAATTTCGGCCAAGTGACACTTTTGAAATTTATACAAGTAAACATTTTCCTAAGCTAAGTCCAACAAGTCATGCGGGAATATAATAAAATTTGTACAAGTATAAAATATAAATAATCGACATAAAAGCTCAAAAGTGTCAAAACTATTATAAAGCTAAATTGAGGGAGGGGGTTATGAAGCTATTTAAGGGGGCGTATGTTGTGTGTGAGTGCATGCGAGAAATGAAAAAATACAAACGGAACTCCAAATAACATAAAAATATTAACCGAAACATATTCTCCACCACTTATTATGAAGCTAAATTGGGGAATTAGCCAAAGGAAAATGTAGAGCGAGGTACCCAAGGGATGGGGGATAATGAGCGGGAAAAATGACTGACACGAAATGAACAAAATGAAACAGAAATAAGTTTTAGAGATTTATTGTGAATTTACATCATCAGACAAACCGATCAAAATAACATAATGTATTATGTCTTACCAATACCAGAGCCACATTGCTGCACAATAAGTATAATTGAATATAATTCACGTGCATGCAAGACATGATGAACATATATTCGCCATCTTGTTTACCAATCTAAACTAAACATCAGAAGATAGCCTGGTTACGTCCGTACGGTTTTGAGAGCCAACCAGAAGTGAATCATTTGTCAAAGCACGGACAATAGCTCGCTCCACGGCGTTCAATTGATACGCTGGACGATACCACGTTCACTTGATGAACGGGTATCATGGCTTAAGGTTGGTCTGAACCCTGGAATTATGGAAACTTTCAGGCCTCATAACTGCTAAATTGTTGGTGTAATGAATATAAATGTATACATATTTTGAATGGCAAAGACTTGATCAATTCATCTGTGAGGTCAAATTTGGGCCAAAATGCCATTTTTAACAAAGATTGATGCCAGTATAATAATTTAATGACCGGAATGACTACAATATTCGTAGATATTAAATATGTACAAATCATCAAAAGAGCTAATTTCTTACTGTATTGTTGATTCCATTACAGCGATGTTACCGTGGATGGCTCCATTGTTCAACTATTTCAATGTGGGGTTATTTCCTACAGAGTCTATGCAATACTTTAGAAATACCGTAGAAAAATCAGTAGAGTCCATGTCACAGATACCGTTAGCATTACAGGTGAGCTGTGTTTATGAATAAAATTAACAGATACGCTCTATTAAGGCCAGTTACAGTAGTTAGATGTTGTAAAAACGCGGGCCTAACGAAAAATCCAAATATCACAGCAAATAATTCGGCGCGCTCAAGAATCGCGAAGGTGTCGTCGACAAAACGTAGCCAGAGTTTGGCTTGACGCCAGGGTATATGATTGCAAGGCTTTCTGCTCGAAAATTTCCTTACAAACATTTACCACTTTCGGGTGGTGATCTCATCGCAACTCCATGTTGTTGTTTGTAGAAATTTCCTTGGTATGAGAAATAGGTGGTGTCATTTAATCATGAAAATATATTTTGATATCGTTCCTCTCAGAAACACACTCTACTTAATGGAGTTCTAGAAGCACACAAAAGGAATGTACATCATGAGGAAAACATGCAGGAAAACGGAAACAACAACGACATGAAAGGAATACGTCATGTCAACAAGGCTGCAGAAGCGTCTCCAGATCAAATTATGGCACAAGTTAGTATATAGTAATTAAATTTAGATACAGCAAGATAATTGTATGATGAAGTCAGACAGCAAAAATATAAGCGATTAATTGGAGTACCTTCAAATGTTCCATATATGTGAGTGGACACTAAGAATGAGCCGTAAACTCGGCAAATTGTATTCTGAGATAAAGTGCAAAATATGTGTGAAGGTCGTATTCATAGGTGTCTCAATTAGGCGCGACATGTTTCTCATTTGATAGCGTTTAAACCAATCAATAATCCTATTGCTGAAGAGGATAATAATCTTCTACATAAAGAATCATTAAATAGCTCTAGTCTGTATTTGCTTTGGCTAAATCCTGTTCAAGTGCTGGGTTACAATTGCATTGTATTTTGTCTATATGTGTAACCAACAATAACAATGAGAGGACATTCCTGAGGCTGAACCTCGTTGACTTGGGGATGATTTGAAATTACCGCCAATTATGACTTTATTGCCAGCAATGTGGAAAAAAGAGACACACGTAGAACCGAAAAAGGGTACCATTTTGTTGAAGGAGCAGAGTTCAACAAACCATAACCCCGCTTCTGGATATCGTTTGAAGTCAAATGACTATTTTAAAGCTTATGATATATATTTTCTAAACACGAAATAAAACAAAATTGACCGGGCCGACTTTACGGCTGATTCGTAGTGTCCAGTCACATATAGACCAAATTCATGATGATGGCGTTGGTTAAAAATTATTCCTTCTTATTGGTTGTTTTCCAGACACTAGGATTTTTGTTGGCAGGGTATGAGACAACATCGACGGCTTTGTGTTTGATATGTTACGCAATAGCAACCCATACATCCGCCCAAGATGAGCTAATTAAGGAAATAGACCAATTAGAAGATAATGATTCAATTAGTTATGATGCAATAATGAAGATGGAGTATCTGGATATGGTGATCAAGGAAGCACTGAGGTTGTATCCACCCACTGTTGTGTGAGTAGACTTATAACATGTATAAAAAGACGTATTTTGATATTAATCCGCGATGTTATAAGGCCCGCCGATTACGAGCTGATCAAAGTATAGCTACCTTTAAACATGCAGGATCGCTCAAAGTGGGATGTTTTACACATTCTTTTTTATTGTAATGATGATAAGTACATTCAAGTATAAATTTTCATGCAAGGAAACTATCTATAATTATTAGTATTATTATTATTATTATTATTATTATTATTATTATTATTATTATTATTAATGTTTTCAATCATTTTGTTTGCAGGTTTGATAGGGTCTGCAGTGAGACGGTCCAATATGAAAGTATTACCATTCCAGCTGGTATGACTGTATGTATTCCGGTCTGGTCAATACATAGAGATTCGAAATACTGGACAAATCCTCACAAATTTAATCCTCACCGGTAAGCAATGATAAGGAGCCACATTGTTTTAAATTCTCGATTATTTGCTACACGTGCCTGTCCTGTAAAAATGGAGACCCCTTCAACAGGTCATTTGTGTCTTGCCGAAGTGTCATCTGCCTTATTTCCTAAATTTCAGCTATTGATGCCTAGACATGCTTGACATAAAAGGCGTTTGTTGGTGAATAATATTCGCATGACTCAATAATTTTATTTTATTTTACTATGTAAAAACGTTTATATAGGCCCTATAGCCCTAATTATTTTTTATTATGGTATTTAAACAAAAAAAATCGATCAAAAGTTACAGATCAATCTGCACACAATTTGCAGCAGTATCCATATACCATAATGTTAAGGGTGAACTTCGCCCGTGAACTTCTTCCTCATTCTAATTATATCTCTCTTTCCCACAGGTTTAAGTCGCATATTACCCAGTGCAGCTATTTGCCTTTTGGTGGTGGTCCAAGGAATTGTATCGCAATGGAATTTGTACTTCTTCAAATTAAACTCGCTATTCTTCATCTACTTCGTTTGTACAGATTAGAAACTTGCTTAGAAACACAGGTAGGTTAAATGTATAATTGTTGAACAGATCCATCAGGATGGGTATAGTAGTAAACTCAGTAGACAAGGTTCTTATTACATGTATCTGATCCATAAATTGCACTTACTTGCGTAGCCTACGTTTCAGCAACACTCGTTGCCTTCATAAACGCTTGATGGGTTGTGATTCAAGGGATTTTCTTGATCCCTGTTTCAGAAACTCATCAAAAATTAGAAAGAGGAGGGGCACCTCCAACTCCAATTATCGCACATAGTAGTAGGAATCGTGTTTCACATTTTCCAAAAGAATTCCTTCATTTTTATGAGACAGGAAAGGACTTTCTGCAAAATGTGCTCTTCACATTACATTATTTGCACACGCATAATGGCTTTTTTAATCACCATTATTTGTTACTACTTCCAGGTACCACCTGTTCTTGGTTCAACTGGTTTACTCACACCACGTGATGGAGTTATTTTGAAACTTGTATCAAGGAATTCTGCATCACGACAGGTGTAGTACTGCCCGTGTGAAGGAAATTAATGAGTAGTATAGGGTAATCGGTAGAATGGATTGACCTTTTGACCTGACCCGGAAGTGACCTTTGACCTCTAAACCGGAGGTAGGTTGGAAATAACGTAATAGAACTTGAAATGATGTAACAATGGGTTCTAAACAAGTCTGAACGTGTCTGGATGACGCAATAAGCATGATGGAATGATGTAAACAAGTTTTAAACTGTTTTGCAAGTCTGAACATATCCGGATGACGTAATAAGCCGTCCTTGAGGCTTCCAAACGCGGAATTTTATCAGACCATCTCTCAGCTTCGATGCGATCACCACGACTTAAATGTGATGATGGAGCTCATATTAGCGAGGCACTTGAGCTGAAAAGCGAGTACAACTTGGATTTCACATCGAAAGTTTCTACATCGGACTTCTCGGAAATTGAGAAAGCTATGGCTAAAATAGAACGGTTGTCAGAGATAATAATGAAGGCCTTGAACAATGACGTATAGGCCTAAGGATGATGACCTAATAACGTATATATGTCTATACGTGAACAATGACGTATAAAAAGCATGTTGTAATGTTCTAAAATAACTCGCCTTTCTATAAAGGTTGGTGTACAAATGACACTCAGCAAAGCAAGGGAATTGATCAACATAGTATTTTCCCAATTTAACAAACGCATAACCAGATCTAACACGTTGATATTTGAACAAAATATTTTTGCCAGTAGATGGCACAAATCGCTTACAATTGAATCATGCTATGCCTTTCATCAGTACTGGCAATATGAATCTTTATAAGAAAGTTGTGCAAGTGTTACAATTTAAATTCTACGCTTGTCATTGTCAATGGTATAAGACACGATACGGTATTTAAGAAAAGGGACCTGTACAATTACCGGAACAATTCCGTAAATAATACCCTCTAGTTTATACCAGCAGGGGGTCATACTGTTCAAATGTATTAGTTTAAACTAACACTTACATATAATAGTGACATCATCGTGCATGACGCCAAATGTAAATATAGATTGGGTTTTTAGTACAAAAATGTGTGACATCATTGCATGACGTCATATAATTATGTAAATATAGATTGGGTTTTTATTATAAAAATGTTTCGTTCATATTTGTATTCTTGAGATCACCTACGACTATGGAGGGTGAAGGGAATCAAAACAGACCATGTCGGTTTTTCAAAACTATCACTTAAGTATCATCGTGAACGTAAGTCAATTGTATCTGCATCCCCCGATAATGTCCCTAATGGGCCTAATCACGCTGATAATGTAGTTCAAGAAAGCTCGGTTAGCAACCTATGTGGCGCTGTTACACCCCTGATACTACACCCCCGGGTAGTAGCGTCAATATTGGTAATAATAATTCTGAATCCAAAGCGAAAAAGTGCCGGGGAAAACGTAAAACAATAAACCAAAAACCTTGTGAATTTAAGCCAAGAGGGGGGACAGCAGGTCACGAGTAGGTACGATAGCGAAGATGAATTTACTTCTCCCGCTAAAAAAACTCGAAGAGGTAGGAATGTATCGCGATCTAGTAGTAGTAGTATAGTAGTAGTAGTAGTAGTAGTAGAAGACTTCGAACTTTTCTGACCGTTACGAGAAAAAAAGACGAAAAATAAACAAAAGCTCGCTAAAGGCAAACGTGCACGTAGCGAAAGTCGAAAGACACAAAAAGCGTTTAGGGAAAAAAATTAAAAGACAAATGGACGATGAAATAAACCAATACCTGGCTGACCTTGACGACAAAATTGACTTACCGAGTATAGGGGTAGTATAGACTACCCAAGATGGGTTATGACTCAGTATAATTTAGCATTTAGATATATTCCTGATCCTGAAAAGCTAGAGCACATCAGAAGCTTTTCAGAAATACTTGACATAACAACAGAACTCTTCATCAGGGGTTTGGAGCGTTCGATTGACGAGGCTGGGGTGACGGACAATGACCGCATTGGGATAATTCTCCGAAACCCTACCTTAGACCGTATAACTAGCATACGATTTATGAGACTAAATGACCTGGACATCGAACGGGATATACTTTCCACATTTGAACAGGTGATCCAATCCAATGAGACGTTGGTGTTTGTAGATACACTTGAAATCGACATTGTCGTGGCCAGACCTCTGCGTCAAATAGATGGACGTTATTTACGGCGCACAATGATGTCTCTCTCACGTTGGCTAAAAAAAGGATCCATCGTGACCATTGAAAATAAGGATGACAACATATGTTTTGCCAGAGCGTTAGCGGTGACAAAGGGGTTTGCCGACTATAAAAACGGCAAGATTGATTTCAAATTGTATGATAATATGAGACACGCTAACCGTGAACAGTATTGGCAGGCAAGAAAGTTACATCTTGATACCAAAGTGAGTATGGAAAATGGTTGTGGGGGAAAAAGAATGGAAAATATTCCAAAAATTCCTTACCAAAGAACACCCTGGTCAATATGGTATAAATATATGGTCCCTGGCCTCACCCATAAAAATGCATTTATTCGGGGGATATGCTAGCACAAAATCAACTTCACGTGTTACACTATGATGACCATTATGCGGCCATTAATTCCATAACGGGTTTCTTATGTAGACCATATTACTGCTCAAAATGCAGGGTGGCGAAAGCAGACATCAATGCTTTAATATTTGCGTTCGATGTCGTAAAGGTTCTTGCACACCCGTAGGTTTATCTAGCTTCATTGAATGTAAGAAATGTAACAGGGAGTTCCATTCTTTAGAATGTTACAACAACCACATGAGCCATAGCAAAAAGAATAAGAAGAGATTACCAACGATGTGTAAAAACTACAAAAGATGTTTGGAATGCGGTAAAAGCGCTTATTCTGATACCCCTGACGGAGTTGGTCTCACCAAACATGAATGTGGTGGTATTAATTGCTTCAGTTGCCATGGTATCTTTTCTAAGGATCTGTTTGTAAAGACAATCCCGATCGCAGGAGCTTTTGACCTGACAATGACGAAGGTCCACAAACAGACGTAAATGACGATGTCCTAAAGGATGCCGTTTTGGGATTTGATGAGATTTAGTCGAGAAAAGTGAAAAAGAAACATGAAGTTTCTGGTTCTTTTTTTTACTTTGAAAGCATGTTCGTAAACAATGAACACGTACCCAACCTGTGCGTAGCTCTGTGGTGATGCGAGCAATGTCTCAAAGCCTAGCTAAAGAGTAGCTAGGGATGAGTCCTATGTCGTGATTGACCATAAAGTGGCTGATGAAAAAAACCCCAAGATATCAAGTATCCAAAAGATAAATGCCGATGTTCCTTGAAAAGATAAAAAATAAATGCCGATGTTCAAAAACACGTCAAAAGGTATTTTCCGGTGCAAACACCAAAACGGATTTCTGCGAGTGGCTTTTTTCGGATCATCACCAAGACACTATTGTCATCAGTCACAATGGAAAAGAGCTGAAAAGCGTATGACAATATTTTCTGTCTAGAGTACCTCTTAAAAAAGGAGATTTTACCCGAGGTGATCTTTACAGGAAGTAAGGTCATGTCAATCGCTCTTCCATCTATGAGGTTCAAAATCATAGACTCCATAAACTTTCTCACTATGCCTCTTGCCTAATATCCTACCACTTTTGGTCTGGTAGAAAGAACTTTGTAAAGGATATTTCCCATACTTTTTCAACACCCCTACCTCGTTTGGAGTTGTACAACTATTGGACCAGTTAGGTGACCGTGTCCTTTACTTTGACAGTGTTATCTTCCGGACGAACGATGACCTTGAAAGTCAAGATCCTCCTCTGGGAGACTATCTTGGGGATCTGACTCTGACGATTACATTTCTGAATTTATTAGTTGTGGAAGCAAACATTATGCGTATAAATTAAAAAATAGCGGAATCACTAGCTGTAAAGTAAGGGGGTTTACGTTGAATTGGAAAGCGTCACAACAAATCAATTTTGATTCTATGAAGGCTTTGGTTATGGGAGAGGGTCCTCAGGAAATTGTTGTTCGCGAAGAAAGTCGAATAACCCGCGATATGAACACGCTTACCATTCATAATAAACCCATGGACAAAACGTACAGGAAAGTTTTTAATAAACGAAACATGGGAGAAGGGTTTAAAACACACCCTCATGGATACATAAAGCCTTCCGATTAGGCTTGGCTTCTCAGTCATAATCTAGCCTTCAACGGTGACGTATCGCTCATTCAAATCATGTCCATCTACCGAGAACCTCAGAGGCAATTTACGCCTCTTGAAATGGAAATTCAGAGCAGAGCATCGGGTCCCAAATTTTGGCGTTCTAGGGGATGTCAAGTTCTCTTCGCTATCGTACAATTAGCGTTTTTGACCAGTATTATACTTTTGGGGAAATTTTTAGCATTAGGAAGGGAAAAGGAAGTTGCAAACATCACATCATCCACAGTGATTCATGATTCATCCTTGATAAACAATACAGAGCAAATTGATTTTGACGTTAAGTTTAGCTTTACCCCCATGTGGCAGTTCTGAGGTCATCCTCCGATGGTATTTATCCCACCATACGTGGAATTCCCCTAAACTTAAATCAATAGCAAAATTTAGTATTCTATGCAGATACAATTTTGAATTACGTAAACGTGGTACAAGCGTCTATAAATGGTAAATAATTGCCTCTTCCCTTTCATAACTTGATACACTTTCGATCGTCATGGGCTTGAGACTCCAAGCACCCTTCACTTGCATCGTTGCTGCTTCTACCGGTAGTGGAAAGACTGCATTTGTGAAAAGATTACTTGAAAATGCGGCCACCATGATCAATCCACCACCGACTACCATTGTATGGTGCTACGCTCAGTACCAGAAAGCCTACACTAAACTGAGTCAAAGTAAGCTAAAGTATGCCTCATATTCGATTCATGGAAGGATTATCGGAAGATTTGAACTCTATGTTCGATCCTGATCAAAACAACCTGTTGGTCATCGATGATTCAATGTCAACACAAAGACGTGGTATTCTTCAAGGTGCCGACCCAACAACCCCACCCTAATTACGGCTACCTGCGAGTGTGCTCTCAACATGGTTAAAGGTAATATTACATCCCGCCCTACCATGCAGGACAAACAACAAATTGTTGTTTGCTTTGTGCCGTTCTTGCGCTGAACACAACATGAGAAACGTCAAGGAAGATGAAGAACTAGACTTGATAGACCATTGTCCGCATCAAAACGAGGAGAGGGAATGGATAACCACCTACGCAACCTATGAGTTGGAAAAAGCTGTCGAAAAGGGCTACAAAATCCAGAAGATCCATCAAGTGTGGAATTTTGAGGAAAGATCGCAGAACCTTTTCAAGAAGTACGTATCAAGCTTTCTGCGCTACAAGCAGGACTAAGCCGGCGGATACCCAAAAGAATGCGACACTCCAGCCAAGAAGGAGGCCTACATCGCAGAATACGAAGCACATCAGCCTACGATCTGAAAAGATTCAAGTCAATCCGGGCCAAAATCGTGCTGAATAGTTTTTACGGAAAGTGGGGTCAAAGGTCAAACTTACCCGTTAGATACTACGTAAATTCTATCGGTAGATTCTGATACTACCCTCAAATACCCTGAGTCTGACCGACACAAGTTGTCCACGACTGTAGAGTTATTTCCGATGATTGTATGGAAATATACTGGAATATACTACTCCAAACCCAACGAGTTTGTCCTTCCGGCCAAACACAACAACGTAATCATAGCGGCGTGGACAACTGCCCTAGCACGTTTGGAATTATACCGACTCTTGTGACCGTGTTTTGTACTTTGGCACAGACGGTGTCATCTATTGGACGAACGATGACCTCAAAAGCCAAGATCTTCCTTTTGGAAATTATCTAGTTGACTTGACGAACGAGATTGACGGCGACGATTACATTTCTGAATTTATAAGTTGCGGTACGACTAAAAATTAAACAACAGCGGGATCACTAGCTGTAGGCCTAAAGTGCGCGGGTTTACTGGGCAGCGTCCCACAAAATAAATTTTGATTCAATGAAGTCGTTAGTAATGGGAGAGGGTCCTCAGCAAATTGTTATTCACGATGACAGTCGAATTACCCGTGTCATGAATACGCTCACTATCCACAACAAACCCATGGTTAAATGTACCGAAAGGTTTTTAATAAACGCATCATGGATACATAAAGCCTACCGATTAGGCTTGGCTTCTCAGTCGTAATCTAGCCTTCAACGGTGATGTATCGCTCATTCAAACCATGTCCATATACCGAGACCCTCAGAGGCAATTTACGCCTCTTGAAATGGAAATTCAGAGCAAATGGTCCTAAATTTTGGCGTTCTAGGGGATGTCAAATTCTCTTCGCTATCGTACAATTAGCATTTTTGACCTGTATTGTACTTTTGGGAACATTTTTAGCATTAGGAAGGGAAAAGGAAGTTGCAAACGTCACAACATCAACACTGAGTTATGATTCATCCTTGATGAACAATACAGAGCAAATTAATTTTGACGTTAAGTTTAGCTTTAACCCCAAAAACTCGTCCTGTTTGGAAAAACACGTTGTGCCTTTGGGTAATGAGCTGTACGTTAGCGTGTGTAAGCCCGAAAATAAAATTATGATCGATATCAGATACTTTCTGAGGTCATCCTCCGATGGTATTTATCCCCCATACGTGGAATTCCCCTAAACTTAAATCAATGGCAAAATTTAGTATTCTATCATGTCTATGCAGATACAATTTTGAATTACGTAAACGTGGTACAAGCGTCTATAAATGGTGAATAATTGCCTCTTCCCTCTCATAACTTGATACACTTTTGATGGTCATGGGCTTGAGACTCCAAGCACCCTTTACTTGCATCGTTGCTGCTTCTACCGGTAGTGGAAAGACTGTATTTTGTGAAAAGATTACTTGGAAATGCTACCACCATGATCAATCCACCACCGACTACCATTGTAAGGTGCTACGCTCAGTACCAGAGAACCTACACTGAACTGAGTCAAAGTATGCCTCATATTCAATTCATAGAAGGATTATCGGAAGATTTGAACTCTATGTTCGATCCTAATCAAAACAACCTGTTGGTCATCGATGATTTAATGTCGGAGGCTGGTGACGACGTGCGAGTGGCTACCCTTTCTACCAAAGGATCGCATCACATGAATTTGTCCGTCATCTTTATATCTCAGAACTTGTTTCATCAGGGAAAAGCAGATGAGAATCATGAGCCTGAATTCTCAATGCTTTGTGCTATTTCGTAATCCTCGAGATAGATCGCAGATTCTTCATCTTGCAAAACAAAATGTTTCCTAATAACCCGAAATATCTTCAGGAAAGCTACGTGGATACTACCAGCGAACCGTACTCTTATCTCTTGACCGATCTGAAGCCTCAAACGCCCGATGACTACAGACTAAGGGCCAATATTTTCCCTGGAGAAACACCCATCGTTTACTTTCCGGAGAAGGGGAAAAGACATAAAAATAGCGGTCTTTTATGAACAAACCTTCACTTTGCATCATTTTGCAGACGGTGAAACACAGTAGCGATTATTTCCTGGTTTTGTGCAAATGTAACTTTAAACAAAGACGTGGTATTCTTCAAGGTGCCGACCCACCAACCCCACCCTAATTACAGCTATCTGCAAGTGTGCTCTCAACATGATTGGTAATATAAACTTTACACCGCAGCAAAAACGTCGTCTCTCATCGCATAAAACATTGTACGGTCTTTAGCGGTTAGCGGACAGAACAAAGAGTTTGAAGACTAAGAAGAAGATTATTATTCGGAAAGGAGATTTTGTACCCTTACTTCTTGGCGCGATTGTTCCTACTATCGCTAGTCTCCTGTTCAAGTGAACACAGGGCCGGATTTACCATAGGGCCAGATGGGCCCTGGCCCAGGGCCCCCACATTTTGGGGGCCCCAAAAATTGCCATGTGTAGTGTACATCTTCCATTTTAGAGGAAAAACGTCATATTTTGGGCCAAAATAGGGTACAAAAATTGCCAAATTTTGCGAGCTTCGCGCGCACTGATCTGTTATATAGCAAAATTCAGCTTCAATTTGGGCTAAAATTTAATTTTTTTTTGCGCGAACTTGCCCACTTGAGTGCACATGTCTTCCTCACGGTGCGTTTGGGGGCCTCCAAATTTTGGCCTGGCCCAGGGCCCCCAAAAGGGTAAATCCGGCCCTGAGTGAACATTACTAACAGCGTCAGTGCAACGTCTCGGATGGAACACGCGAGTAACACGTTGTCATTCCAGCGGAGGTCTTAGTAAAGCTCAAAGGGACTGCTCAGAATACCAACACGCAGACTGTGGTAAACACTGTTCATAATTTAGACGGCGAATTGTCGACGCTCATGCAACGGAAGGGTGTGGACGACTATGTATCAGGAAGCATTGGCGAAATACAAACAAAAACGCGAGCCTTTCAAAATTGACATTGTCGAAAATACTCAACCAACTGCGAGACCACTAGGAGAACCTAACTTCCAGCAAGCAGAAGAAGTAGCTGTTCCACTACCGGAAGAAATCTACGATGCCGGGGACATTGCGAATGATGGTGTTTCCAAAACTTCCAAAAAAAGTTATGAAAATGAGAAACTGTAATTATTCCACCTTAATGAAGCATGTAAACAATAATTTATTTACCAAGGGGACATGGTTGTGTTTTGGTAGTAGGGTTGCAGGTGGTGGGTGTGTATCTGTAAGTCGTATCATTATGTATAATATGCATATGATACATTGTATATATTAGAGAAAAAACACAAGAAATAGAAATGAATCAAATAATCATATCTCTGTACATATCACATCTCTGTACATAATTATATTTTATTAAATTGCATTTATAACAAGCTTTTCGTAGTTTGCAGTGTTGTTAATAATTCTCTACATCTAATAATGGGTAAAATATCCCTACACATGCCATAAATGATAAATACAGTATCGTCTGCAAGTTGCGCTAAACGGTCCTGTAATCACACCTTCCATCTTTTACAGCCCCGATTTAAAAGGTCAACAAATGACGAGCTTTGTTTCAAAACCCCTTACATCCACTTTTGGCTGAAATTGAGTTTTTGACATGACATTATAGTGTGGGTAAAAATACACATTTTGGTGGTTGTTTGACCTTCATACCACTTTCCCTTCCGAAGATATCGTATATTTCCCGTTCGAGGAAATGTTAGGGAATTTCCGGAAATCTGAACCTAAAATTAATATAAAATTTTAGGAAAATAATTTCTTAATGTATAATAGTTGCCTTGAATGTTCTTTAACTATTAAAACCAAAAGGAACTATTTTGGGGTCACTATGTTTGAAAAAAAAATCATTGTAATTAACGAAAGCTGTAGCTTCGGAAATGTTCAAAAACATCAATTTCCCGGATTTAATTAAAAATTCATTATTAAAAAAGTAAATGAGATAATTTAATTTTTCTTTTTGATTTTGAAAGCATGGGTCAAGTTACATAAAGTAGTGCAAACAAATGGGCTCAAATTTGATTGTAAAGGTACTTTCTAGAAAAGAGGTACATTTATTTAGTTGCAAAAGCCCTTACACCCACAAAAGGCACGATATAAAAGATATAATAAAATAAATAGGAAGGCTTGAAAATTGTACCAAAACTATTCTTTTAGTTTCTATTCATCAACACTTTATCCGAACCCAAATTGAATTAAATCGAACAAGTAATACTTGCACAATTAAAAAAAGCTGTTTTTCTCAAAACGTCAAAGGTGGATGTAAGGGGTTTTGAAACAAAGCTCTTCAAATACTTTTGATGCTCAGCATTATCCTGTAACATGATGTACCAAAAGCGTTGATCTTATTTTCCATGTCAGTAGATATCACCCAGGACTCACAGCCATAGAGCAATACTGTAACACAAGTGGTTTAACTTTTGTTGTAACAGTGATTGTTGGACTTCTCCACAGATGCACCATGCCCCAGTTTCTAAAATGCATACCATGCAAGCGCCTTCCGTCGGGAGAGGTCACTGGTGCTAGAATCCATCATGGAACCAAGATATTTAAAATCGGTGACATACTTGATGGGTTCGTAAACTTGGATTGGTGGCTGTGGATTGCAGTTGATGGTCATGTACTCGTTTTAGGAACACTGATGATGAGACCCAGGCTTTATGCGGATGTGTTTCAACACCACTGTCAGTCCCCTCTGTAGCCTTCTTCATCAAATAGTCGATGAGAACAATGAATAGGAATTGTTTATTTCATTATCTATTTATATTTATTTATAACATTTGGCACAAGGCCAGACAGATCCAATATTGATTACACAATAATGAAGGATTGCCCTAATTGAGCTAGAACATCCCCCTGTAATACTCCAGTTGTCACTAGGAAGAGATCCGAGATGTTGCCATCTACCAATACGTCGCTTTGTGAATTGGTATACAGTACACGTATTGCCTTTACGATGCTCTCTGGGATACCATAGTGCCGCAAAACAGAAAACTTCATCTTCCTGTTGATTGAATCAAAGGCTTTCTTGAACTCAATGAATGTTATAGTGAGTGAATCAAAGGCTTTCTTGAACTCAATGAATGTTATAGTGAGTGAATCAAAGGCAATCTTGAACTCAATGAATGTTATAGTGAGTGGGAGTTGGTAATTATGTAAAGCCTCCATGATTCTGCGGAGGATATTTGTTTGCTGTGAACAGCTTCTGCCTGGTCTAAATCCGGCCTGGTTACTTCTTATTACAGGATCAACATGGTCCCTAATTTTATTCAGTAGGGTCCTATTATACACCTAAGCTGTAACTGACATCAGTGTGATTCCTCTATAGTTCCCCAGAGATAAACAGTGCAATCTAGTTTGTGGCATTACCTGTGCTGCCCTAGACTGGTGACTCCTATGTAGACGAGACAAAACAATCTCTACGACACAGGCACCATAGCTCCAGCGAAGCCCAAAACTCCGCTGTTTACAACCACTGTAATAAGAAAACTGAACACTTCTTCAACCCTGAGGAAGCCGTTATCCTAGATAAGGAGGAGAAGTGGTTTGAGCGAGCAGTTAGAGAATCCATATGGGAGAGAGTGGAGGAGCCCGCCATTAACAGAAAAGGGGGACTCCGCTTCCAGTGTTGTCACACGCATGGGACCCGGCGTTACGAGACATTCCTCGCCGTCTGACGTCACAACATCTGACGTCATCACAACATCTTCAATCAGATGCCTGATGAAGTCCGATGCTTTCGGACGCAGCGTAGCAAAGTGAGTTGCAAATTTTAGTTCCAGTATTTGATTTAATTTACAAAATAATATTCCTCTATAGTTGTTCACGAGGCTTAGGTCTCCTTTCTTTGGAAGGGGAACAATAACATTGGTAATCCACTGTTCCGGCAGTGTAAGCTTTGTAAAAACTTCTACGCAGAATTTATGGATGATGTCTACCATAACTTCACCACCACCCTGGAGTGCCTGAGTGGTAGTAATCACATAGTCCAGTCCAGCAACTTTGTTTGTTTCCATTGCTTGAATGGCTTTTCTTGTCTCTTCCAGGGTAGGGGGATCACCACAAATAGCTAAGTCTTGATCAGCGGGTGGTGGGAGATCAGATGTTGGTGGTCCATTTCAGCAAAGCACAGAAATAAGTATTTCCACTCACCAAGTAGTTCTTTGTCACTTGAGGGGGCTGTCCCATCACTCTTCTTCACTTTGGGATTTAATCTTTTCTTCTTCCCTGAGATGTCATGGATTATTTTCCATGTGGCGTTGTAATTGCCATTTTCATTTGCTACTTCCAGGTCTTCCATCTGCCTGTGTATAGAGGCAAGTTCGTCAGCTCTGTATGACTCGTTGAGCTGGGTGTTGAACCTTCTCCACACTTTGGCGTAACGTGTTCTAACAAGTAGGTGTGTCTTCTTGGCTGCACCTCTTTCTGATCTCAACTTGAGGGTCTTGACTGTCACCCAGCTTGGCATTCCACAAGGGCTTCATTTTTCAACAACCTTTTATGCGATTTTTTCTACTGCTTTCTCGAACATTTCGTACATGTCAGAAATTGGTGTCTGAAATTGTTGTCACACTGGAGGACCTGGAATCTGTTTGAAAGTTCAATCTGAAAATGGTTCTTAGTAGGAGCATGTCGCAGCTTCTTCCAGTTGTACCTAGGCCTCTTACAAGGTTTACCTTTGGTGGTTCAGAGACTGGTGTGCAATCATATTCGGAGTATTTGGTGGTCGGGATCAAGCTCTACAATTGCGCAGGGAATTTACCCACTTACTGTTGACAAGGATGTGGTCCAGTTGGTGTTTTGAGCCCGTTGGGTGCATCCATGTCCAGAGACGACTTTTGCGTTGAGGAAATCACTAGTCTCTCTCCATTGTCATTTGTTGTGTCATAAAAACAATGAGGACCAAACACAGCTGGATGAGATACATGGCTATCTTGGCCAATTCTGATTTTGAAATCACCAAAGACGAGGTGGATGTTGAGCCTCTTCACCTTTTCAAGATGGTCTTCTAGTGGATTATAGAAACCGCCCTTTTCTCCTTAGGTTGCTTATTCAGTTGCTGGGGGTTCCCGTTAAATGAAGCTGTTAGTATTCTTTGATTGACGGACTGCACACTCTGAAGACATGTGCTCCAACACCTTTCCTAAATATCCCATTCTTGACGTCTGACCATAATTCTTTAGTGGGGGATGATGTAATAAGATGTTGTTCTTGCACACCAACAATGTCGACGCCTGTATCGCTACAACCCATAAATAGTTGGTGGGTTTTTCCTTGTTGGTGTAGCGTACGCACATTGTAGGTGGATACTACAAGTGGTTTGAAGGTAGGTAGACGAGACATATCGGGACCAACAGTCTGTGATGGTGTGCCATGTTCCCGCTGGCCCGTCATAGAGTCAGAAGAGGAGGTCTGCCCAGCTACCTTTGATCTAGTATTTGGACATTTGTTTGTAGTTTTTCGTAATCATGCTACTAATATGGATGCTGGTTATTGATATCTTCTGGTCAGCTGGCCTGTGCCTGATACATTCTTTGAGATATTTAACCTACGTATTTTAAGTCATCATTTTTTAGAAGCAGAAAAATCCTTTTATGACAGTATCTGCAGCTGGAGAAGGAGGATTCACGGGACCAAAGCAATCAACCCACTGCCGCCCGCCCCAAGTCGGGGCAGTTGCAGTAGACTATGTTACAGAGCAGAGAATATACTCCAAGAATTAAAGGATCAGTTGAATATAATCAGCAGTTTTGAAAACATTGGATATGATGATAATAGTATTGATAATTGTGCTTGATCTTTCATTACATAACTTGTTCTTAAGTTGTAAACAAAATTCACTCATTACAAATATCAGCTATCACCCACAACTTGGGGGGAGGTGGAAAATGGAAGCTAAAATTTTGATGGGTTTGTGTATGTGATGTGTGTTTGGATCTATACGTCACATTAGTGGGTATAAGATGCACTCAATGTATCCCGGGGGTGAGGAAAGTCATTAATGTAACCGCACAAAAGATGATCTCCCGGTCCTCTCCTCGCATACTAGTATCTGAGGGTCATAATTGAGCTCCCTTACTAGTGCAACGTAATGCATAAATGAATTCTCTATATGTTCTGTCATTCTGTACCATTTAATGATCACGATTAAGACCCCTACCCTCAGAAAAACGAGGGGCCGGGTGGTCATCTTTTGTACGGTTACATTAATGACTTTCCCCACCCCCGGGGATACATTGATGGCATCTTATACCCACTAATGTGACGTATAGACCCACACACACCCCCACATACACAAACCCACCCCAATATGTGACTTGACCTTGACCGTGGTGAAAATCGATATTTTGGCCTCCATTTTCCTCCCTCCCCTCACAATGTGGGTGATGGATGATATTTGTAATGAGTGAATTTTGTCTGCAGCTTAGGGGACAGGTGATGTAACAGGTGATGTGCACAATCAAGCACAATTATCAATAATATTATCATCATAAAAATTATCCAATGTTTTCAAAAATGCTGATTATATTCAACTGATCCTTTAATTCTTTCGAGGAGTGTAGGATGAGAAGGGTAATAAAATATTGAGAAATATCATTCCAGGTATCTATCATTGGGACAGTATAAAGCACAATTAACTGCCTGGGATTGATGTGTGAGTGATATAATAAATATAAATAATTCCACATACACCAACACTTGTTTACAGGTATTGTATCACATTTATTATTTATAGGAAAAACACAATTCCATATCTATTTTTTGTTATCAATTTTATAAGATTTATTTCAAATAATATAATTACATCATGACATATGTTGGTCAAACATCAATCTTGGAGTAGAAGTGTGTTGTTGTATTTGTCACCAGTGGTGCACCACCCACCCTTGATTCCATAACCAGCATATTATTGTGCTGTGATAGAAGCCAAGTTGAACAGAAATTACAATTGTCATTAAATTCATTGATCAAAACTTTCTGGCTCAAACTTCATCCCAACTACAATACAGGGTATACATTACAGACCTTGTATTGTTCACTTGTCTTCCTGAAGGTAGTGATGTCAGTATTTTGTCGCAGTTACTTTGCGTGTGAACAGAGGCACTGCCTTCATCATCACAGGTGTAAAACATGCCAGCTTTTTGCGTCGCAGCACACAATTTAATACTGCGCCCACTGAAGTACGCACTGACATAACTGCCTTGCAGAAGCCAAATAGGCTATAGAAATTATGCATAGGTTCTTTATAGACTGTAACTTTCATGGTACATTGTAACAACCTCTTATTGTGTTAAAATTAATTATGTGGACTTTGTCATTGGGTTGCAAATACTAAATGGATTATAAATTTACATCATAGATGCACACAGAAATTACAATGTGACAAATCAAAGAATGCATTTAACTAATATTTCTACAAATTATGGTAGATAAACTGATGTGGAATGATTTATTGAGCAATTCATTAGGCAAATAAATAAAAGTGGAAAAAAAAGTTACTTTCATCTCAAATTAAAACATTTTCAATTATGAACTGAAAACTGATACTGGCATGTATGAACATGCATATTTTATAAATGTATTAATAGGAGTAAATTAAAAGTACTAAATAAACCATGCTGTTATCAAAACAGGAACAAAATAATAAATATATACATGTATTGTACACTATATTCAACTAAAAGGTAAGGAGTTGGCTCATATACTCTGCTCTCAAAATGATGGACATTATTTGACTTGTACGGGCATGGCGCCATTTATATCTACAATTTCAAATCATTCAGTTTTATAAACTGATGTAATTCACATTAGAAATAATTTCAGATTCTTCTTCAGGTAACATTGCTTTAAATTTTTCACTATTTGTCACACTTCTTTCAAACATTTATTAACCCTAACACCCAAAAATCTTACAAAATCTTACGATGAAAAAATCTGCGCATGCATGAATCCCAGGGTCTGCGATGACGCAATCACCCCAAGTGTTATATCGCAAGACGGAATTGCTGGCGGGCAGCAACAACCCGTGTAGCTACCGGTCCATGATCGTGTGCTTGGCATGCGAGGGGTCAAAGGTTCGAATCCCGGGGGTGCCAAGTCAAAAATTCTTCTTCTCCTAGACTTTTTCGGATCTTCTTTGACTTCCGATCCCAAAAAGCAGGGTCCAGTGTTAGGGTTAATAATTAATTGAGTATTGTTAAGTAACTAACCTTAAAGGCTTATACTATCTTAACTAGATGACAAAATGCATCATGACTGATTGATAATTCATCACTTTTAGAATAACAGCCAGCATTCCAAGAGATCAGTATTAGTGTTACGGTTTTAGGCTAAGAGGCATCAGGGCAAATAGTCCATATTCTTAATCTTTTAAAGTAAAGTGTCTTGCATCATGTCAGCTTTTAAAATGAGGCTCATGCACCTCTGACAACACATATGTTTATCCAGAATAACACCAACAAAATGTTCTTTGTGCAGTGCAAAAAATCAGACAATTGACAGGTGCTAATTGATGCTTTAATGTTATTGCATCAACCTGTCAAAATCAGAGATAACCTTGTCACTGATTAATTTGATAACCAGACAGGTTTGGTTCACCCCAGAAGAACTGCTCTGGTGGGGCTTCCTCTTTAAGTTAAATTTCTATGTGTAATTTAATTAGTCTTGTAAAACAAGTAAATACCGTACTGACTCGAGTATAGTCCCACCCCATTTTTGGGTGAACATTTTTTTTTTACAATTTCTGAAATTTTTCAAAAATTTGGGGGTGGGATACTCGCGTCAGTACGGATAAATGCAAATGCAATATAAAATTACTTCTTAATAAATTATTTTGAAAGCAATCTTTCTGCTGAATACTGAAAAATAAAAATGCCAATTTGATTTTAAACTGAATTCAAAATTCATTAACTACTCTGAAAAATACAAAAATACTGTAAACTGACTAAAATGCACATGTGTTCTTGAAGTTACAAGGCAAAAATAAATCTCACACCGTATGTATGGTGGATGGCTCGAACTCCCAGTAAATCACAACTTTGTTTGAAGTTTAAACACACGCTGTCTGCCTGTTTTGTCTGTACAATATCGCCTGCCTATAAACACTGAAATAACAATGTTTGAATTCATTAAATAAGAGTAGAAACACACTCAGTCACACTGATCACACAATACAAACACATTGTATTCAATCAAAATAAAATTGACATAATAATCCCAATGCTAAGTCTACCATGTAGTAGCAATGTCATTGATACGTACAAGTTGATACTCATCATCAAAATGGCAATGTACATGGGTCATTCAACAAGTCCTGCCACAATTCATATTATTTTCGTAAATGGCTGGCTTTCATTCATATATCACATTTCTGATACTAATCGGAATTATGAATTTGGATCTTGTTACTTTTTACTTTTTACTTATATCTGTGTAAACCTTGATTCGGTATATGCAGGCATTTCAAACCTTTCATGGGGTAGCAATCTTTAGATAACCAAGCAATCTAATTTGAATGTAATTTCAAAGTAGCAAAAAAAAAGAAAAAAAAGGAAAAAGGAAGTGATGTCTTGACTTTTGACTTCACACTTTTCAATGATAACGTACATAGAACACTGCTGAAATACAAAACCTGACTGGGAAGTCATCAGACATTCCAGTTCCCGGAATCCAGTTATATCAGATGCCAAGCTTGGTTATTTGAAATGATGAGTCTTTTGATTATTGCCAACATTTCTTTATATGCTACTTTTCAAAAGCATCAATTTTCATGTTAAAGAATTTCCAACAATGTCCAATACATAAAATCCTGTTTAGTTTCCAAAATTCATCCACAAAAATCTGTAAAAAGTATCAAAACTAGTCTGCCCTAATTTGTAGGTGCCCCACTTCATGTGTTTCACAAAGCACTGAACAATTTATTTTATATTAAAGTTATGAGGCTTGTGCTAGAACTTTTTTGAATGACCCTTGTACCAACTGATAATGAAATCCATATTTCCATTACACAATGACACAAGTTACACTTACAATACTTGTTTAACACTGAACAGGTACAAAAGTTATATGAAAATAACATATATGCTGTTCCAACACAGCTATATATGAACAGCAAAGATACATGTATAATACACAGAGACAATATTGGTCATATTTATGCTCAAAATGGTACAAATGTAATGTCAAGTAGTCTACTTTTGAATATAAAAATGACTACTTTGACTTAAAAAGCATAAATGCAGAAAATTACAACTTTACTCTGAAATACTCCATCATGCATTGACATCTTTCCCATCAATCAATTCTCATAATGATAACATTTTTGTTCAAAGTAACAATAGTTTTTGTATTTTTTAACAGGATAAAATGGTAGTAAAAGAGGATATTCTGGAATCTATATATATTTTACATTTCACATAACTTGTGCTAATTTACATTATATTAAAAAACATTACTTGCTTGAAGGAAATTTGTCAATGTTTCCCCTGGAAATTAATCCTTTCTTTTATTTCAAGTCCAAATACTTTATTTGGATTATAATTGGCAAAATTTATTTGCTTTTTTTTTACTCTAGACACAATAATTAAGTCCTCACTCACGCTGGGGTAAATTCACATATGCACACCAGTTACACATTGCACAATGCGCAACTAGTATAGGTGTTGTGTGCACACACCATTCTGATGATGCTATATCTCAATGTTTGAGTCTTCGCAAATTATAAACCAAACAAAGTATAAACTTGTGCATAGTTACTACACAATACAACATAATCTATATAATTTAAGGCTATCTTTATTTAATAGCTTGTTTCAAAGGGGTTTCAAAGCCTTTCCCAAATTCAAAACCTAATATAGAATGCAGGTGTTTTTTTTCCAGAATTGGCCAGGCAATATGCACACCTAATTTCACTGACATAGTCAAGATAAGTGTTATTGAGATTTACAACTTCTGCTATTTGTACGTCTGACGATGTCAGAAGTGAGATTCTTGTGTGGTAGATTATTTCCCAGCAGGAATAACACGCAAATAGCAGGCAATTTTACTTATGCGCATGGGCTTTAAGACAAACTATTAAATTAAGATGGCTATTAAGGCAGTGGAACAAAATTGTTTCGATGCCTGGTTCATAAACATTATGTCAAAATATACATCAAAACTATGTTGTCATGTTAGCACAAGAAAGTTGCAAAAAAGCTGCCCATGTAAAGCTTGTATCAATTTCTACTGCTTGGGTAAATTGTTCTCTATATAAGTCCCTCCTGGGGCATCACTTTACAAATGATTATCATGAGTTCAATTAACTTGAACACAGAGTGTCAGTAATTGTATCTTTGACAACATTGTTGTGTTTTTTAGATATCATGAGCAACAAATCTTACTGTTTCATATTACTGGATCTAAAAACCACATGAATTTGAATACGTATCAAATTCTATTCATTGGTCAAGCACTACCGTAAAAACTTGATAGTTAGCATATATGCATTTTTATTGAGCACTTTTAAGACATGCAAACATGAAGAGCCCAATCCACAAAAGTGTAAAGGCTATATACGAACAAGTAAACCTGCAAATGTTTGTCTCAATGCCATTAGCTCAGTTGGCAAAGCACCAGACTTTGGTACAATTTCATGTTTTCAAAAGCGCTCGATAGTAAGCACATATGCTAACTATCAAGTTTTTATGGTATACTACATCTATAAATGATTTCAAAAGGGCACCAACTAATCATGAAATTGCAGTTTTGTACATGAGGCAGCTACTTTGTTGTGTTAACATGGCAACGCATCCTACTGACTAGCAGGAATTACATTACACATCTTGGTGGTAGGGTTAATTCTGTACACTTTGTACAATACCAATTAAATAGAAATACAAAACATTTATGACTGAAAAGTGTTAAAATGGCACAAATTAAGCTAGAAGCTTAAAAAAATAGGGGGGGGGGTGCAAGTTGGAATTTTAATGTTCATTGTAGAACATTTCTATTTGCATTGGGAAATGAGTTTCAAATTTAGTTTTGAGTCTTGTGTCCTTCAAACCAAATTTGAAATAGGGAAAAAATTGTAACTTAAACTTTTTAATCCATTGGGACTTAGGATTTTTACCCGTTTAGAATTTACAATCCATCGTAACTCTTAGTGAATCGATTCCATGTCGTAATTTCTTACATAAATACCTTTTTCGTTTGGTATCATGTAACATATTCTTGTATTGTTGGAATGGGTGACATTTCAACTGGGTGTCAGAAAGATGAGCAGTTGTCAAATATAACATGTATTACTATCAAACAAAACCCCTATCGTAAGTTTCCCGAGTCAAAACATGTTGCTACCCTTTATAATAGAGGTCATCAAACTCTTTAATACTGGTGCTGCAGCTCGGTTCTATTGTACCTTACAAAAGGGAAAAATTATGGCATATTTTTGCCAATCAGATGAAATTCCAATATAAACCGAAAAATCACAATTTTATGAATTATTAATACCAGTTTTAGTTACTCATTTCATACCTTTAGTAATAATAACTGCACAACTACAGCAAATTATTGTCACTTATATTGGGTACGTTCCCTTCAGTAAATGCATCAGAGGTCATCATGAGAAGTACCCAACATGGGTATAATCCTTGTGTCGTGATGACATCCCTACTAAAGTTGTTTATTTTTGCATGTTGTACAAAGAATTTTTTTATCGTCATTCACGTGATGCAACATACTATAAGTTGAATGAATTCTCATTGGTACGGGACAAATGGTGATAATATGCAACACACTTCAATTATGCTCTTATTGATATGGGACAAATGGTGATGTTATGCAACACATTTGAATGAAGCTCTTTTTGGTGATGTTATGCAACAAAGCTGAATGAAGCTCTTATTTGTATAGGACAAATGGCAATGTTATGCAACAGTTGAATGAAGCTCTTATTGGTATGGAACAAATGACAAAGTTATGCAACACAGCTGAATAAGCACTTATTGGTACAGGACAAATTGTAATGTTATGTAACAGTTAAATGAAGCTCTTATTGGTATGGGACAAATGGCAAAGTTATGCATCACAGCTGAATAAGCTCTTATTGGTACGGGACAAATTGTAATGTTATGTAACAGTTGAATGAAGCTCTTATTGGTATGGGACAAATGGCAAAGTTATGCAACACAGTTAAATGAAGCTCTTATTGGTACGGGACAAATTGTAATGTTATGCAACACAGCTGATTGAAGCTCTTATTGGTATGGGACAAATGGTGATGGTATGCAACACAGTTTAAGGAAGCTTCAAACATTTGCATAAATCAAGAAACATTTTGATGCCTTGGTTAAATCTTTGCATGACAGCTTTCACCTTTCTATGCACATTCATCTCAATTCAATTTTATAGTGTTAATTAACACAATTGCTTACATTAGGATATACCCATCCAATCCACTAACCAAATTTAATAAATAAAGAGCCAAGATCCAGAACTAAGTATTTCCACTTCAGGGGTGGGTGAAGTCCACAATATTGACCCTTTGCACGGACACAACATCTTGCTCCCAAAATGAGGTTCTCCCTAAAAAGGCAAGATTATAAAAAGTACATTTTTGTTTTCCAAGCTTTTCTAGCAACAAGCCAGAAGCTTTTACAAAGCGTATGTGGTAATTAATCATGCGTAAGAAATACGCACATACATCACACTTTGGGGTAGAACTTTTTAGAAGACCGTGCAAAGAGTCAATATCGTCTCATCTCCATTCCTGAAATTTCTGTCCTCTGTATGTTTCAAAATTATTGGTAGGATAATTTAAACAACATGGCTTTTGCAGGAGCTCCTCACGCTGACATCTCTGAAAGATTTGTATTTTTGAACCTGATGAGGAATGTGTAGGTACTAGAAAATTCTACAATGTCCTGTACTACTTGGCATTTGCTTATTACGGCAGTACACATACCTCCTCTACTAGTTACTACACAATAGGTATCAAACGCCTTTTGTCACTACCTTAGTTTACTTACCTATTTTTATTTAATTTTCATATTATTCATTTTAGTGATTTATTTTAAAGTTTATTGAGTGTGGCATACACATGTTAATTGGCAATCATGCGTAACTTAAATCCACGTCTACAGCTTCATATTGTTTCTCTAAATATTTAAAATTATTTAAGATAAATGTACTACACTCTGTTCTCCTTGAAGTAGGAGGCAGTCCCAGTGCTCCTGGGACAGGCAAACATTAATGCCTTTGACAGAACCAGAAAGTCCTACTTCGAGGCAACCAAAGTATCAAGTCCTAATATCTAGTTACATAATAAATAGGTAATACAAGCAATACAAAGGTAAGGCTATGTATGATTTTATCTTTTGATGAGGTTAAAATGAAAATGGTTTGAATTCATGTCTATCAAAGAAGGCACTTGCATAAATACAACGTGAATCTATGGCAGTTCTGTTTCTCCAAGGCCTTTCATAATACCCACTACAATACACAGAACTCTAATACCCAAGATGTTACTGTTGAGGTGGATAGTGCATTATATCCTCAGGCTTTCGCTTTCGTTTATTTTGAGGAGGGCGCTCTTCTGAGGTACTGGCATCAGATCTTTCCGAGTCCGAGAGTAAGAGAGTGACCCTACCGGTCTGTAGGTGGTATTGATCGTTTGGAAAGTATTTCTGCAATAGCTGGTTGAAATGCTCTTCCACCGCCTTGCCAATTTTACCCATTTCTGACATTTCCTAATAAGAAATCAAAGGAACAGAAGGAACTATATAAATATGACAGCACATTAAAGTTAATGGAACTCTCCATACTTAGGTTGGATTTAATTAATTTTGTATGTACATTGTTACCTGGAAAAAAAATTTGGATCACTGAGCATGCCTTTTTCATCAGATATGCAATGTTCATACACTCCAATATCAAAGCAGCCAATCAGAAAAGCAGTTAGAAATGTATGCTGAGTGCATTGATTGTGTATAATGGCACTCTGTGTACTAAGCGCAATGCTTTCACACAAGTTCACGTCACATAGGATTGATTCATTTTTTCGGGCAGGTTGATGCATTTATATCATACCTCCCTTTTCTGGCCCTCTTTTATACGGATCCCTCTATTATCCCGACATGTGATCTTCATAGAAAAACATGTTTTTAATGCTTAGAGAGCTCAATTTCATGCACTGAAGCATTTAGAAAGACCATAACTATGTTCTGCAATGACACCTGACTAATCTTTCCAAGTTTGTTGCTAGCCAGAATATTTTGAGCACAGGCCAACCTCTCTTATCTGGCCATGGTGGGATCAAACACTGGCCGGAAAAAGTGAACAATCTGTGAATTATAATGTAATTCTGCATTGAATATCTGAAGTGCTAACATTGAGACAGCAAAAAGTTACTCGAAATGGAGAAATAACGCTGAAAGATCAAACCAGACATTCCGGATCAAATGACTCAAACTTAATCAGTGTGTATCCGATCTTGACAAAACAGTCTCAAATAATCAATGCTTTATCTACATAATATCAGATCACTTACCCCATTATAGAGATAACAATTGCTGAACATGAGTCTCATATCAGTAACAAATTCTTCTACATTCTGATAGTGGTTGAAATGCACTGGTTGCAGTTTGGATTTGATTGTCGACAGTTGCATTGGTTGAGATACCACTTTATAGTAATCGGGCACATGCTGCAGGGAGTAGAGAAGACACAAATCAGTCATTATTATTTTTTTCTGAAGAATAAGTACTTTATTTATGGCTCACTTTATGGCAGGCAGTTACTTTAATAATCTGTGTAAATTAAGACTAAAATACAGCAAGTAGGCCCAATACTTGCTCATTTCCAGGCTAGGGGTGAGAACCACAGGATTGGGATAAGCACATATGGTGTAAGCATTCATGGTGAATTAGAAACATGCATCTTTCCATGTGTGATTAAGAGAGTCACCATTAACTAGGTATGAGAATAAGAGGGGGAACTTAACAAAAATGGAACGGAGATTCAAGTACACATACGAACATGCATACAGAAGGAATACACTATCGCAACATCCTCCTATGGCTTAATTCCCTCCTTAATGGCTAAAGCCATGGGGATAAAAATATATAATATGTTGATACGTATATCGTCAGCCTGCTACTCTAATTGCCTAAGTCATTATTTGTCAAGCATGCATTTAAACATATTTATTCACCAATCTTTGCACAAGAACAAATGATGATACAAATGAAAGTGAATAATCCAAAATAATTAGGGTGATTATGTAACTGATGCATGCATGAACAACATTTTGTTCTTTGTTCTCAAAATTACAAAAAATGACTTAGGCAATTAGTGTAGCAGGCTGACGAAATTGTGATTCAAGGACAGATATATGGAGAGGTCTACTTACTGCTTTACTAACAGGTTTGTGGAATGGTACACTCTGGTCAAGACAGAATATCTCTAGCCCTATCTTCTCACATTTCTGTAGAATAAACCAAAACAAGCAGACAACTGTCATTATAATTACATGGTTCTTAATTCAAAATAAAATATCTAGGTCTAGTGCATTCCTACCAGGAAATAATTTCCAATCCTAATGCTAACTTTTCAATTATTATTTCTGATATCACACTGTAGACTATTTGTGTAATATCAAGTGTTGTCCCATTGGCCTGATTGGACCAGGTCATGAATTATCTGATTGGCTGGTTACGATAACTGCATTTTTCTATTGGTCCAACAATATCTCATTCCAGTTCAAAAGCAAACTTAAAAATAGTCATTTGCATAATTACAGGAGAAAGGTTGCGCATCTACACTAATACAGAACCATGTCAGTTTCTAATTTGGTGCAACTTAGCTTGTTTCTGGTGTTCAAATTTTTGTGTTTCCCTATGGGGATTACACAGTTGAGCTTTTTCTGTGGTCCCACCTACCTTGATAGTGTTACTGGTTTACAAACTTGAAATATTTTAAATATTATATTGAATATTACAGAGACATACCTTTCTTTCCACGTTAGTCAAGCCTGAGCTAACTCTTCTCTTCCTTTCATTGCCATTATCAGATGAAGCCTCAGCAGGATCATTCTCAAGATCAACACACATCGTACAACACCATGCATCACTGTCACTAGGAGGAAAAGAAGACAAATTAAAGATTGATTATATTGGTTCAAATATTGATCAAGGTGAGATGGTACATTTATAGCATCTTTAATCTTGATTAAAAATGGATGAAATATGATTTGAAAAAAAAAATGTGTCACACTAGGATTCTGTAAATACAGAATAATTACCATTCGAGTTACATTTGAAGACTGATTATTGTGTTCTATATAACATAATGTAATGATGGAGATCATCCTGTGAGGCTATTTATCTCAGTCATTTTATCTATGGCCTGTTTGATTCAATATTGGTGTATATCTTTCCCACTCTCCCCTCATTTTGTGACATTTATTTCATCAGCGTTCCTGACCTGGGAAAAGTTTAATTAAACAATGTAAGTGAGAATTTTCCCCACTCTCCCTTCCTTTTTTTGAAGTGACATTTATTTCATTAGTGTGTTCCTGACCTGGGAAAATCTTAATTAAACAATGTAAGTGAGAATCTTCCACCACTCTCCCATGATTTTTTTGAAGTGACAATTATTTCATCAGTGTTCCTGACCTTGGAAAAGCTTAATTAAAGCTTTGCAGAGAATGTTATTTTTCCCCAAAGAAGAGAGTTCAGCTTATCAGCAATATGACTAACACATCTTCATGATGACATTCCAATGTAGATGGATTAGATAATTTAAGGGATGAGCCTATAGGAATAACGACCAAACAAAGAAATTCTTGTTTATGCCGTAATATTGTAGTCTTTCAACCCTTTCACAACTTCAGCTGTGTAACTTACAAAAATTCCCGCTAAAAAGTGGTTCTTTTAATTTTAGAAAATACATTAAAAATCGCATTGGACTTTTCGTACTGATCGTATTATAGTGACCACCAGCCTATAATGTTCTAATCACACTATAGACTGGGATTACATGTGACGTCATTGACAGGCAATTGGAATATATTGTTCCTTGTCCGGAAATATGACCACGCAGTCAGGGACCGTGCTTTTAAAACGCCTCGCCAGATCACAATAAGGCCATTGAACTGTGTAGTGGCCATACATTACTCGTTGAAGTATAACGGTAGCACGTTCCTTACCGACTCATTATTAATGTGTGGAAAGGGGTCAGGGACGGTATTCTGATAATTCTAATCCTTTCTTTTGAGGTCAATAGATAAAAGAAAGGCCTTGAACACAGGTGTGGAGTTGTAGATAATATTTAATCATCAAAGCTGCTGGCATAAGAAATTTCGAGGAGGCAGCGCTTATTATTTCTTGTAAACACAATCTAATGTGGTACTCACTACATGTAGAAGGCCGGGCGGGTCTGCAAATTACTGCATGAAGCTAGTAAAGATATAGCTTCATGTTCAGTTTAATCAATTAAAATACTATGGCAGGATATAAAAAAAAATCGTGAGGCATTCTTTCTTGTTATGGACGACAAGTATTAATTTTTATATTATTATGACAAAATCCAGTCCCTTCTCAATTGAATAGGCTCCGAGATTAGACTTTCCTTTCCAAAAATAAATTATATGGCCTAGAGGACATGATATAGGCCTAATCTAAACCCATATTCGGTATCCAGAAACCTTCACAGTCCGGCGGCGTTTGCACTCGCATCGCATTAAACTAGACAAAGTTCGCTAAACTGAGGCCTGCTTCAATTGCCAACCTTTATCGAGGGGCGATTTGAGGTTTCATAGTCATCTATTACCAATACCATTTTTCACCCCGATGTGGCAGTGATGTCCACGCGTTGTGAACAGCTGTTTCGCTCTCGCATCTATGTGGTGTCTTTAAGTGGTGCGTATGTACACCAGCGCCATCAAACTCCAGCGAGTGATGCTGCGCCTAATAAAATTTGTATAATGCCCCCAGCATACTTTCCTGCCGCTTGCCGCTGCGGCAAGCGGCAGAGCGTTTCAACCAATGACAAGCCTTGATTGTGTCCGATTGTCTGCAATGCGTAGCGCCACGCCGCTCATTGCAAGCGGCAGGGTAGTATGAAACCAGCTTAATACTTACGTGACCCCGGATGTGACGTCACTGTCACATCAGGGTGAAATGGTATTGAACAACGCAAACCAGCCAAATTTGTCATAAGTTTGAACAGCCATTAGAAAAACCGTGAATATAGCGTCAGAAAGTCTTACACATCTTAGTATAACCTTGTCGTTAGTGTGATACTGAATGCAGCGCCATATTTGGAATATATTCGTACACGGTGTGAGCAAATAGTTGGTCAAATGTAGGCTAAGTAGGCCTAAATCATGAAAATCGCTTAATCTGAATAATACCAACCAGTAACGGACATTGAGACAACGCTACTTGAGAAGTTTGAGGTAAGTAAAGCTTTTCCTTGTTATAAAAAACAAGGAAAAGGCAGTCATTTTTATCACAACGCGATATTTAAAAAAGTACATTTTGAGAGGGCCTACGCTGGTTCTTTTGATTCTAGTTTAAAATCTGTTCATCACATGCAGTCCGATTTGGTATCTATGGTTTCATCAAAGTCTTGAGAACTAATTTGGATGGTATGTTGGTTAACAAAAACGATACTGTTAAAAATAGCGGTATTTATGCAAGCGACGTATCTATTGTGTAAAATGCATTGAAAATTGTCGGCTTAAGAGGGCATAAATTAAAATCGCGAAGAGTAATAGCAACAATAACTATCTACATTCCAAGCGGAAACGCTTTTCAAAAACATACCACCTTTTTCGGGCAATCGCTGAAACCGATATATGAAATTCCAGGCCATCTGTAAAAAAGTGCGTGAGCAGAAATGACCATGAACTTGGGTCACCGAAACAAGTGTTTATATTGGTGTCAGGCCTTTCATAGTGATACAACAATTAGCCCCCAATAATGGCTTTCATTTGAACCGTTATTTGTTAAACTGCGATTTTTACTTTTTGAGATATCAATGAATGTATCAAAAAACTTTTCGAAAGTCGATTTAAAATGGCCTAACCCGTTAAGGGATCTAAAATGAGCGTTTATTGCGTTTCGACAGTATTTTTTGTGGGACATGAGAGCACCTCAGACCTATCGAATTGCATTCTGAATATGAAGCATGTCTTTCTGATATCAAATAATTTTCATTTTTGAAAATCACAATATAATACAAATTTTATGACAAATTATAAAAATTTGATATTTTTCACATTTTTGATATATAACAGTCCTCGAAGTAAATTATATAAATCTAATGACATATTCTTAAAGTGTATGTAGCAGGGAGGAAAGCGACCTAATTTTTTTTGGTGTTTTGGGAATAAAATCCATATCTTCAATACGAAAGGTCAAAATTTTCAATTGATCGTCGGCTTTTCATCCCACCTACATACACTTTAAGTATAAATCATCAGATTTATAAAGTTTACTTCAAGTACTGTTAAATATCAAAAATATCAATTTTAATGATTTGCCATAAAATGTGTATTAAATTGCGAATTTCAAAAATCAAAATTATTTGATATCAGAAGGACATTCTCCGTATTCAGAATGCAATTTGATATGTCTGATGTGCTCTAATGTCCCACAATAAATACTGTCCAAACGTTCATACCCCAGCCCTTAACACAAGACATTATAATAAATGTGGCCATCCACCACAAATAAGCCCAGAAGTCGGCAAATGTGATTTTGAGCTACAGTGCAAAATATCCAAAAATTTCATATTTTCAGAAAAATTAAGATTTTCACAGATTCAAAATATTTTATACTTCTCTTATACAGCTGCAAAGTTACACATCTATACAAAAACTAAAAATAATTAAAATCAACATTTTATGGAGCTGGTTTCAACAGAAATAACAGCGTTTTGATAACTTTTAAGTTCAGTTTTCTCATTGTTGTGCTCTGCAAAATTTTGTTGAAACGTAACTTAATATCAGGATATCATACAAAATTGGTTGATGTGTCATTTTGAATCTTCAGGTATGATCTTTCCAAATCTGTCAAACTCTCAACTTTACGAAGGGCCAACTTCTGGTCTCGTTTGTGGTGGACTGTCACAAATATTAATAGCTCAACTTACGTTGGAGTAGCAGTTAGCACTGGTATATGGCAGTTCAAGTGATAGACCCTTGGGCAGCTGTCACAGCATAACAGTTCTCCTCCATTATGACAACAGGCACACCAATCTTCATTGGGATCCTGGTTCACAGGCTCGTAGGTATTGTACAGCGCCATCTGGTGTTCACCTTTGCCTCCAGTTTCATTGGTGCCATTTGTCCCTCCAAACTGTAGAGAGTATAAAATTTGAAATTTACATGTCAACATTTGCAGTAATCTTGGAATATGTTCACACTAAGGCGATTAATTTGGTGTACTAGGATACTATGAATTTGAAATATGAGGTAGACTCAGGCCTAGCAACACACATATAGTACCAAATCACCTAACATGAACATGTTAACTATTCGATGGTTCAGAACCCACTGTGACCAGCTCTCACAAAATGAGCATAAAGTTGGCTCATTGCTTTGGTCTTCAAAAATCAATATTTCCTCCACAATGTATTTTGTTTTCTGTTGAATTTTATCCTGATTAATGGACTTTATCTTTGATAGTGCCCTGGCGACTTTATGCTCCTTTTGTGGGAGCAGGTGATTGTGAGTTGAGGCTTTCTGGCTCTCAACCCTCGTATTGCATGTGGCCAGTTTGCATTAGACTTGGCCTAAGTCCTATTAGTATTATATTACATCACACACCAAACTACATTATATTCATGCAAACAAGTCTACAATGTAGAAACCACTTGACATTGAAGAGATATTGTGTGCAGCATTTTTATTGACACTAACATGTAGGTTATTTTGCTGGAAAAAAGTCTAACTCTTCACAAATTATAGCCACATACACATTGCTTTGTTAATGGGTCTTGATGCTTCAATGTTTATCAAGTTCACTACAGAGTATTTTCATCATGTGGCATATGTTCAGGGATATAGCTACGGCGGGCGGCAGAGTCCGGCACTCGGATTTAGGGCCCACCACTAATAAACAATTTAAGCTCTAGCACCCAGTACTCAAGTGTCAAAAATTGCAAAATCATATAGAATTTGGCCCAATTTGGGCAATTTTCAATAGAATTGTCAATTTCACTAAAAATTCCCTGAAATACCACCCGGCACTAAAAATTCTCTAGCTACAACTCTGCATATGTTGTTATGTGATCAGGCCCTTCGTGTAATTTACATCCTGAATTTTTAATTATTACAGACTTGGTTTGTATCTGTGCTTGTGTTCAAGTGTGTGCTGGGGTGAGTGGGGGGTGGGTGTGTGTCAAGGGAATATCTGTAAACAGCACCAGGATGGATTGGTATAGTCAAGAGTTAACACCCTACTCTTTTTGAAACGATGTACAGGCATATGGGTCTCTGTGCACGAAACCAACGGCTTAATGTCCCCTCCGACAGATAGTGTACTTTCACGGTTCGTTTATCCAATTCTAAATGTACCAGAAGAAAGCGGTAGTCTGAATTTAATTAATGCCAATTAATTTAAGACTATTTTCACCCAAGTCAATACCCCAGCAAATCTCATATCTCAACTGCCGAGAATTAAACCCAGGACCTCATGCACCCAAGGAAAGTACCCTAACCATTAGGCTATACTCTCCCTACATGGTATCACAAGATGAAACCATGTAAATGGGGACACACAGCAAACTGCATAGCTGGTGACTACTTGTAAGTGTACATACTTACCACACATGATATTTGGATAGGCAGTGGTTCTTGTTTAGCACTATTAGGATTAGATTTATCCTGAGGCTGTGCTCCCTCACTCTTGGTACTACCACCACCCTCACTGGTTGGTATCGAAGTGGGTCTTTGATGGGGCTCGCTGCAAAAAATAAAAGGTGATTGTGATTCTCTTCTCAAAGTGTGTGTGTGTGTTTTCAAAACAAAATTGAATTCTATAGTCCATATACGTTCCTTGAGGCAGTAATTTAGATATTGTTTTTTATTGCATCTCTAAATGAAGTGATGAGAAGTATAAAGTATATATTTTCAGAGAGGAAACGACGCAAGGAATCCAACTAGCATAATAGATTCCAGCAAAATGAGCAGTTTCTGAGAAAATCTCAACATTTGGTTCAACTTTAATGCCTCAAGGAAGGCATACGGACCAGTCTAGTTTAGGTAATGAACTGGTGAAATAATACTCTGGAACATTCCACATACGATAAAATGCAGCTAACAAAATGAAACATGATTACTTGTATTCAAATATAAACTACATTCTCTTCATCACTTGTTACGATACCTTACAACAAAATCTACCAATTCTTCTTTTCAAAACTCACACTCCCTTGGGCTAAATAACATTCTGTTTTCAAATTTACCTATGAACTGAGCCAGTAGTTTTCTGTCGATCACCCTCTAAACCAGGAATAAGCCGACCTGCCATGCTACAACTTGGCCTCTCATCCATTGGTGTCTTTGGTTCATCTTTCACCTTAATCACCTCTACATCACTTGGTGGGCTTATAATGGGTGGTGAACTGGGAGTAGAACTTCCACTTAAGATGATTTCTCCAGACCCTGTTCTCTGCATCATCATTTGCGGTATACTAGACGGGCGTGGCCCATGCTGACTGGAAGGTGGTATCATATTGGGGTGGGATACCGGACGTACAAGGACCTGATTTGGTGGTGTTGGTGATAACTGAATCATGCCTGAATTAGGCGAACTGGTATATGAGGATGCACGACTCGTGAATGTTGGTCCTCCTTGTGGCCCATTTGTAGGCCTTATCTGAGGACCATTTATATGCCTCAGTACTTGTGTTCCATCCATCTGAGGAGCCGCTTGTAAGTACATTTGTGGACCATTTGCCTGTTGCACATTTCCACTTTCACTATTTTGCCGCCTCATCATCAGCTGATGGAGATTGATTCTCTGTTGCTGTTCTTTAATTATAGCCTGTTGTTGACTAGGGCTCAAATTCTGCATTCCAGATCTCCCTTGAGCCGCAGCGAGTGCCTGCGCAGCTGCTGCAGCAGCAGCCTGCTGACTCGGATTGTTCTTATTTAACGGATCTCGGATGACAAGCATGCCAAGACGTCCTACCAAATTCATCATGTTCTGTTCGTTTCTCAAGAAACGTATGTCAAGGCCTGCTACGGGCTGTCTAGTACACATTGTTCTTAATAACAAAACCAGTTGTTGGACTATGAGTTTACGGCTACAGAGAAGAGCAGAGTCGTTATCTGATGCAGCGGCTTGCTCGGTGAATTTATAGCAATGCTGAATGGTTCGTTCTAGGCGCTCAATTTCCTGCATCTGTTGATCAAAGACTTTACGTCTTGCTTCGCAAGCTGTGGACAATTCTGTTATCAGTCGCTTGCCTCTGTTGTTGATTTCTGTAACCAGTCTGAAAGTAAACAACACATAAATAAAGTTTAATGTGTTTGAACTGGCAATGATGGCATTATTCAATACATTTTTTTTCTCATACTTATTTACATACTGTACAAATTCCACTCTAAGTTCAATTAATAGAGGATGCAATACAACATCACTTGTGACAGACTCATCATCATTTCAATAAAATTCTGTTTTCCAGACAGCCTACATGACGAATTGCACAAAACATGTGGCAGGTATGAATGGTTGTGGAGTCAATCTAGAGACACGTCCCTCTCCCATTTGAGACCCGTCCCCTAATATGGCTGCCATTTCAATTGCTATACCGTTCTGGTTTGTTTATTACATAGGGTCTACACTATAACAATAACTAAAGATTCCTTTGTTCCAAGTGATACTGTACTTTTACAAACAATTCAAAATTTAAAATCTGGAAAATTCTATTCTAACTGACCAGCAGGGAACCAAAGGATGGATCCAAAAGGATACAAGTGCATCACACTAACAAAAGGGTAAATTAAAAGTTAAAAAGAGATGGTCTCTACACTATACATAGAGCTGGTCTCTCTCCCTTGATAAAGAAAAGTTTTGTCTTTTCAAAATGTTTTGTTACACAAAACTTTGTGTATTTATTTGTTTTTTACCCCATTGGATGTTGTGTCACAGTTGTGCTGTTTTTAAAACAAAAATCTAAATTGAAAGATAATGCCTATTTTCCCCTCCTTTTTATGTTTACAGATAAAGACAACTTAGCGAACAGACTGCTCTGTTTCAACTTACTTGTAGACCAGGGTCTTGATTTCCTGCGTGACTTTCTGTTCATTTTTGATCAATTCCAGCTTCTTATCCCTGATATGTTTGCGTGTCTGGATGACATAGCTGTGTTTCTCTTGCAGTTTGTTTAGCAGTACTTTCATTGCAGCCTTCTGTCTTATAGCAGCTTCTGAGATGAATTGATACCTGGTCAAAAACAAAAGAAAACAATCACATAGATGTTATTTGAAGTTTGTGAAGACTACCACTTAGTAGAATTTCACTTGACAATACTTGTCATTACATTTTGATGATATCAAACAAACAAAACAAGTCAGATCTGAGCAAAATTTCTTTTCCATTTCATATTCTTGCCCATCAAGGCTACAGTAATCTGAGAGACATATCAAAATTAGATTTAGGCCCCATATATTCCCTGAAATAGAATGTTTACATGCTACAGAAAATAATGATCACAATAGCCTTTGCAAGTTCCTGTTTTAGTTTCAGTTTTGGTCACATGGTTTCTCATTATCATAACTAAACTCTCTGTGAGAGTTTTTATCAATACTTTTGGCTTTGCCCCTTTATTACTAACAGAAAACTTGGAAGTGTTTTCAGTTTCCTTGTAAATAGTTTTTACATTTTTGTCAGACCACAAACCTAAATTAAATGTTGATGCCAAACTATAATGTAATGTATAAATCCTAATCAGAACATTTTGACTGTGGAAGCTTTATCCAGCTTTCTAAAACTGTAAACTCCAATACCTTGAACAATGAACAATAGAGAAACCAAAACTGAGAACTTGAAAGGCCCAATATAACAAAAATATTGGACACTTCTTTTCATCATACATCAGCTTTTTAGTCACAAACTCATTTTGCTTGATCACATCACATTTCTGATTTGGTCAAGTTCAGGCTGATGGATATACATGTACCCCTGGCTATTTATAATATAAAAAAACCCAGCACATATGCCTAATAATAAATAAGACATGCATGCAATACTTCAGCAAAAATTGTTTTCAATGAATTTGAGAGGAACACATTTCCCCATACACTACAAGCATTATTTGATTTTATTTCTCAAAATCAAATTTCACTGTCAGATTCATTTTCCTATATCTGTAAGTCAACATGAAAACATTTATACAAAGATTTGAAAAAAATCCATATATTTTAAGGTTCAAATGCTATCCATATTTAATAAAGAGCTTGAGCACCTTTACAAATGTGGGCAAAAAATATGCATCCACAAAATAACAGCATATACACTGTTGAATACATGTACACGTACAGTAGTAGCACAAATTTAATAGTACACACAGGGCTAGCAATTGTGCTCAACGTGCCCTTTAAACAAAATGGCATCTTAATCTTATTTCCTTTAATTCTTTCATTCCTTCCTTTCAGTCTGGTTAGCTTCCTTCCTGTTTCACTTTCCTTCCTTCCTGTCAGCCATGGGGGCAACATACAAGTACTAACGAGGCCCCCATGAGACAAAGAGGAAGTCCTACAAGCCATTTCCCGTGAGTGATCTTGTTTCAGTTCACTGTTGAAGGGTGCTTTGGTACAGACTCTACATCCAATATGCTGTATGAGTAGTACGATTTTTGTCACTAAAAACAGATGAAAGTCTACTATTCACACATACTATAGATGTAGTCAATACTTTTCCCAATTTTTCACTTATTTGGGGGGATTAAAAAAAACTCTCCTGTTTGTCTTATGAAACATAGCTCAATCCTAATCCTTAGTTGGACCTATCTGGTAATAATAGTAAAATTTCAATTTTGGTCAATTTTTGGTATGAGGGCAAAAAACATGTATTTTTAGGGTGTTTTTTGTATGATGTGACAATCAAGCTGAAAGACTTGTACAAAGACTAATTCAGTCTATGCACTCTCAAAATTAGCGAACACATTTTTACTCAACAAGATTTTATAAAAATTACAAAATAGTAAGATTGTGAGCTTAGCCTATACTGATTGTGAGCTTAGCCTATACTGAATGCAATACACTTGCATCAACTCTTTGAATTTTGTAACTGCAATTGTAAGAAAACATGCATATATTTTCCCCCAAAAAAATTCCAAATTTTTAGAAAAATTGATTTTAATTGCCAATGTTCCAACTAATGGATTTGGATTGGGCTATATTTAATTTGGCAAAACAGGAGAATATTTTTTAAATCCCAAAAAATGAGTGCTGTACCGGGAGTAGTCATGAACATGACCATCTCCAGATTTTGGTCATCACAATTTCCTTCCTGACTTCCTTCCACCTATAATAGGGTGGTTCTTATTTTACAAAAGTCTGAAATTCCATGCTCCTACCCCTTAGAATGGTTCAGTTGGATGAAAAACTTATTCTGTAAAATTTTCAGGAAGATCGGACAATATTTACTGGTAGCCCAAGAGCCTCCAATATGGTGACCCCTGTCGTGATTATTGGTCATCGGACATTTTTGAGCAATTTTAGGGGAGTATATTTTCAAAATAGAGTGTCTCTTGATATTCAATCTTTCTGAATGCATTAACAGTAACTAGTTTAACATATATATAACAAAGGGTGCCTTGTATTTACTTCCATTGTTGTTTTAAACTCAACCAGATATGGCACTTCGTGCTGCGAATACTCCTAAATACCGGTCCTCGGCCATTTTCAAGCATTTGTAAGGGGGTCTAATATAAACAATAGAGTGTCTCTTGATACTCAATCTTTGTAATTGCATTAACAGTAACTAGTTTAACATGTGTATAACAAAAGATGTCTTGTATTCACTTCCATTGATTTTTTAAACTCAACTAAATATGGTAGTTTGTGCCGTGAGTACTCCTAAATACCTGTCAACAGCCATTTTCGAGCAACTTTTATAAGGAGTTTATTTTCAAAATAGAGTGTCTCTTGATACTGAATCTTTGTAATTCCATTAACAGCAAACAGTAAACATATCTAGATAGCAAAAGATGTCTTATATTCACTTCCATTGTTGTTTTATTCTCAACCAATAATGGTAGTTTGTGCTGTGAGTATTAAAATATGGCCGGTTGTCAGCCATTTTCGAGCAACTATAAGGGGGGCCTATTTTCAAAATAGAGTGCCTCTTGATACTCAATCTTGGTAATTGCATTAACAGCAAATAACTTAACATGTATATAACAAAAGATGTCCTGTATTCACTTTCATTGTTGTTTTATTCTCAACCAGATATGGTAGTTTGTGTATGCTGTGATTTATACATGGTCGTCAGCCATTTTGAACAATTTTATTTAGGCTAGGGGTCTATTTTCAAAATAGAGTGGATCTCTTAATTCTTCAATCTCTTTGTAATTGGCATTAACAGCAACAAGACAGCCTGCAAATGTCTCTATAGGCAACATCTGCCAAGTAAAGTCTCCACCTGTGGTATCTTTCTAGAGCAGCCTTGGTTCTTCTATCCCATCGCTCCAGTGGCCACAAAATGTGAAATGGTAAAATCAATGCAAAATGGGGAGGGTGAGAATGAAACGCACAAGCGCATCAAAGTTGCTGCACGGCTAATTTCAGATAGTCGACTGGAAGACTTTGTCACACAGAATACCAGAAGACTCTTGGAGAAGTTGGGTATTATCAGCTGAAACTTGGACCAGCCGTGATCATGGTGATGACTTTCTTGAGGGGGTGGAACTGGAAATCATTACAAACATTAAGGTGATAACGTTAATGTAGAGCATGGAGTGGCACTGGTGCAGGAGTTCAACACGATAAAGACCATACCAGTTGCAGTTCCTTTTGCAAGTTGTATCTGAGCATCAACACCAGTTTCCTGACAGCCATGAGAAAGTCAACATCCTTTTTATAAATTGCAGCAAATTATAAAATTAACTATTCCCACAGTCTGACAGTCAGCACAGACTATGTTAGTTGGGTGAGAACAATGAATGTGAATACAGAACAGTTTTGTTATGTTTTAAAAACTAGTTCAGTTGCTTTTAATGCAATTGCAAAGATTGAGTATCAATGGATTGGATACTCTATTGGGAAAATCCCCCATAAATTGCTTTAAAATGGCTGACGACCATTAGGAGTACTCACGGCACAAGTTGCCATATCTGGTTGAGTTTAAAACAACATTGGAAGTAAATACATGACAGCCTTTGTTTATAGATATGTTAAACTAGTTACTGTTAAAACAATTACAAAGATTGAGTATCAAGAGACACCCTGTTGGGAAAATAGACCCCCTTGAAAATGGCTGACGACCAGTCCGTATTTAGGTTCTCACGGCACATAACTGCTATTTGGTTGCGTTTAAAACAACAATGCAAGTGATTACAAGACATCTTTTGTTATATATATGTTAAAGTAGTTGGTGTTTAAAATGCAATTACAAAGATTCAGTATCAAGAGACAATCTATTTTGAAAATAAACCCCTTATAAAAGTTGCTCGAAAATGGCTGTTGACCGGTATTTAGGAGTACTCACGGCACAAACTACCATATTTAGTTGAGTTTAAAAAATCAATGGAAGTGAATACAAGATATCTTTTGTTATACACATGTTAAACTAGTTACTGTTAATGCAATTACAAAGATTGGGTATCAAGAGACACTCTATTTTTTATATTAGACCCCCTTACAAATGCTTGAAAATGGCCGAGGACCGGTATTTAGGAGTATTCGCAGCACGAAGTGCCATATCTGGTTGAGTTTAAAACAACAATGGAAGTAAATACAAGGCACCCTTTGTTATATACATGTTAAACAAGTTACTGTTAATGCATTTAGAAAGATTGAATATCAAGAGACACTCTATTTTGAAAATATACTCCCCTAAAATTGCTCAAAAATGTCCGATGACCAATAATCACGACAGGGGTCACCATATTGGAGGCTCTTGGGCTACCAGTAAATATTGTCCGATCTTCCTGAAAATTTTACAGAATAAGTTTTTCATCCAACTGAACCATTCTAAGGGGTAGGAGCATGGAATTTCAGACTTTTGTAAAATAAGAACCACCCTAACCTATAAGGCAGACGACAAAGACAAATTCTCAGTTAATCATGCATTGTTTCCTGCCTTTAAATATTCCTTCAACTGCTCTGAGAAATATTCAAATTTTCATGTTTTTATGTTACCTTTTCTTGGGGGTGACAATATTTTAAACAATTTTTTTTTGTAAAATTTTTTCCCTCAAGAAGATTCAAATCTATGGTCACACTATCTCTGTGAATCAAACATCCCATTGGTTCTTGCGTGTTCTTTTTTTACTGAGAAGGGGAATACAATTTTTACTGTTATGCAATCCTGATTTTCAAAATAAGTCCTCTGATGCACACACATGCTTTTAAAGGGGATACTCTGTGATGCGTCAGTGACATGATGTAAATTGTCTCAAACTCACATAGCCACTTTCTCCCAATGTTTGACAAACATACGTTTGACAAACATACGTTTGACAAACATTTAGTGATCACAAATGTTTGCCAAACGATTACGGGCACTTACGAAAATATTTGATAAACGTTTGTGGTTTGCCAAACATTTGATGAAAACAACTGTGTAGTGCTATGAATTATATTTTTACATACAGGCAAATGGTCAAGAACAAGGGCTATTCCAGTTGAAATACATGCATCCCCTGTGGAAGACATGACCTCAGTTAATCTTCCACACAGGGAGTGTGAATGTCAAATGGGTTTACCTGGATGGGTGACTCCATTCAAAATCTACACTCCCTGTGTGAGAGATAAAGGCCAAGTCTTCCACAGGGGTTGTATGGATTTCAAACACAATACCCCAATACAACCTTCAACAGAACACATTAGGCCAAATAAAAAAAATAAACATGTTTCACGTCCCCTCCCGCTTCCTTTTTTGAGGTTTCCTGAAATATATTTTTATTTTTGAAATTCACTTATAACTTTTCAAAAAATATGTCTAGGAAGTTGGGATGCTTTCTGTAGCCTTGTTAAGATACAAGAAACATTTTAGGAAGGTTTTGTGATCATTAGAGGGGTGTAACTCTCAGAACAACAAATAAAAAGGGCCTCCTCCTTTTTCCAGGCATTATTGTATGCGCTAAAACAGCTCTAATTATGGGTATTTACATCAATTTTGCGATAAAAAATAGAAAATAAAAAGCCCCCTCTTCCTCCTTTTTTTT